>NC_057794.1:85148756-85318623 GCF_018294505.1 Triticum aestivum | reverse complement strand
CGCCCTTGTGCATCGCCGCCGCGCCCAACGCCGTCCAACCCCGCGCCCTAGTGCCGCCACCGCCACCATGCGTCACCGCGCTGCCGCCGCCCTGCGTCAACGCCGCCGTCGCCGCCGTTCGCCGGAGGTACCGCGCCGCGTCTCTTCTTTCCCTCGGTTCGGTTTTTCTTATAAACCGTTCCGATTCTTTTCTTCTCTACCGATTCGTTTTCTTTCCGATTTTTCGCTAAACCGTTCCGGTGTTCTAGATCGGTTTTTCGTTTCGGTTTTCTTCTCCAAAACCCTAGATCGGATTTGTTTTCTTTTCCGATTTAGTTGCCTTGGACCATTCGCCGGACCGTTCGTCCTAACGAACGTGATCACCGGATTCTTCTAGGTTCACGAACGTCCGTTCGTTTAACCGTTCTTCTTTTTCTTTTCGTCGGATTTATTCTGCGATCGCGATCTCAGATCCGATCTTTGTTCTAGTTTATCTTCTCGCTCGTTTATCGGAATCAGGTGATTCAAGCGCCTGGAGTTTCATCTCGAAACCGCCGTTCCGACTAATCAACTTGAACAAGTTTTTGCTACTGTAAAATTTGGCCTAGTTTCAACTTGCTAGAACCGAGTTGTTTTCTTCCGCCGTTTGTTTTCCATCGTTTGTTCGGTTCGTTCTTTCTTTTGCCACCAGGGTTCTTAAGTTGAACTTTCTGGTTCGTTCTCTCATTCGAGTTTTACTTGTGCATTAGTTGAGTACTTATTGTGTGGTTACTATTGTTTGCTTACGATAGATTGACCGGAGTGTGACGATTAGATCTATCACGAGTTTTGAGTGCGAACCATCTTCGTCAACTTTGCAGGCAAGTAACACTTGATCATATCTTTCCTACTACCCAGTTTTATTGCATTAGATCAAACCCTCAAACACTTGCATGTTTAGGATCTAATTAAATTGTGGGATGGGAAGTAGATTGAGGTAGTACCTATTACCTGTTACTTATGAAACCTTGGGAGTTACTTCTACGTTTGCTTATTATGCTATGCTAGTAGACGTGGATTGGGTGAGTGATATCCATGACAGATGTGAGATTGATAATGCTAATGGTTTATCTAAGGTGGCAACTTAAACACACATCTGGGTGGATTGAGGCACCTGATGTCTATCAGGACTTGCCTGTTTTTTTTTGGACCACCACCCAGGCTCTAAGGGATCATAAGATATTTCAAACTGGAAACTTCCGTGTGCAGCCACATGCTACTATGGGCTCTAGCATAGTTGACTAAGTTGTGCGAACTCTTACGGGGTGGACTAGCAGATGTAGGGGATGTAGGTGTACCGGTCTACCCCACATGTAAGGTGCTAGTGCTTCTGAAAGACTATGTCTCGGTCATCTGTTTCTCAAACACCATGTAGTGCGAGAAATCAAACGGAGGCGATCGAGTCATGTGGGGAAAAGTGCGCAAACCTCTGCAGAGTAACAAACTAATCATGATTAGCCGTGTCCCCGGTTATGGACGTTTTGAGTATCTAGTACTTGAATATCATTGTGAATCTCAACATGTTACTTCTAATTAATGTTATTGGGTTTTTAATGAGTACTTTTAATTGGGATTGAGGATGCTGTCAACCATTCTCAATGTTTAACAACCACCATGATAGTTAAATAAATTTTATACCTTTGAAGTAGGGAAAAATTGGCTTTTCGCAAAACTGTAACCATAGAGCCTTACCACCAGCCAAATATGCATGTAGTATAGGCTTATTGTTTCATTACTCTCTATGTGTTACATTGCCAGCATATTCCATGTGCTGACCCGTTTTCGGGCTGCAACTTTTCATGTTGCAGACTTTTCAGACGACGAGTAAGTGGTACGTTAGGGTTACGATTTCCTATACTCAACCTTGCCGTTGGTGTTGATGGGAATCCACAACCTTGTTGCTTCCGCTATATTTTGGATTGAGGTAATAGTTTTTACGTTACTTTATACATGTGATTTACCTCTGTTATAAATCCTTCGAGTACTGTGTGTGTCAGCATACCGATCCAGGGATGACACGAAAGCACAGAGACTTGATCCATTCGGGTCGGGTCGCTACAACCATATCAATCGAGCCTGCCCGAAAGATCACTTTCCTCTCCCTCGCATCGACCAAATAGTCGACTCGACTGTGGGGTGTGAGCGTTTGTCCTTCTTGGATGCTTATTCCGGGTATCATCAGATCCGTCTGTATGGACCCGATGAGATAAAAACAGCTTTCATCACCCCATTTGGGTGCTTCTGTTATGTCACTATGCCATTCGGCTTGAAGAACGCTGGAGCCACATTCATGCGAATGATTCAGAAGTGTTTACTCACCCAGATCAGTCGGAATGTGGAAGCATACATGGATGACATTGTGGTCAATTCACGTAAAGGTTCTGACCTACTGGCTGACCTTGCTGAAACTTTTGCCAACCTCAGAAGGTATGATATCAAGCTTAATCCATCAAAGTGCACGTTCGGAGTTCTAGGTGAAAAATTACTCGGTTTTCTCGTTTCCGAACGAGGGATCGACGCTAACCCAAAGAAAGTGGGTGCCATACTCCGGATGAAACGCCCTGTGCGTGTGCATGATGTCCAGAAGCTTACTGGTTGTTTGGCCGCTCTAAGTCAATTCATTTCTCACCTCGGTGAAAAGGCACTGCCTCTTTACCGACTGATGAAGTCAGATAAGTTCGAGTGGACTCCTGAAGCTGATGCAGCATTTGTAGAGCTTAAAGCCCTGCTTTCCACCCAGCCGGTGCTTGATGCCCCAGAAAAGAGCCTTTACTACTTTACATTGCAGCCACTAGACAAGTCGTTAGTATAGTACTTACGGTCGAGCGGGAAGAAGAAGGAAAAGCTTACAAAGTTCAGCGCCCAGTATATTATGTCTCTGAAGTTTTGACTCCATCAAAGCAAAGATATCCACATTATCAGAAGCTTGTTTATGGGATTTATATGACCACGAAGAAGGTTGCACACTATTTCTCTGACCACTCCATTACAGTTGTCAGCGATGCTCCATTATCAGAGATTCTGAACAATAGAGATGCAACTGGTCGAGTGGCAAAGTGGGTGATTGAACTCCTTCCCTTAGATATCAAGTTCGAGGCAAAGAAAGCTATCAAGTCCCAAGCAATAGCAGATTTCCTCGCTGAGTGGATCGAACAGCAATTACCGACTCAAGTTCACTCGGAGCACTGGACCATGTTCTTTGATGGTTCCAAGATGCTAAATGGTTCCGGTGCTGGGGTGGTACTGGTATCCCCCCGAGGAGACAAGCTCAGATATGTCCTCCAGATTCACTTTGATTCCTCCAATAACGAAGCAGAATATGAAGCACTCTTGTATGGGTTGCGTATGGCCATCTCACTCGGCGTCCGTCGCCTCATGGTCTATGGCGACTCAGATTTGGTAGTCAATCAAGTGATGAAGGAGTGGGCGGTCAGAAGCCCAGCCATGACTGGTTATTGCAATGCAGTAAGAAAGTTAGAAAAGAGGTTCGAGGGGTTAGAGCTCCATCACATCCCCCGACTGAAAAATCAAGCAACCGATGATCTCGCAAAGATAGGCTCCAAGAGAGAAGCCATTCCTAGTAATGTGTTCCTGGAGCATATTCATGCGCCCTCGGTTCAAGAAGATCCCTTCACTGAAGAGCCCCCACAGCCGAAGAGTGCCACCGATCCGACTGAAATCGAGATTCCAGCCGTGGTCGACTTGATCATGGAAGTTTTGGTCATCACCCCCGATTGGAAGGTACCATATATCGCATACATTCTTAGAAGAGAACTCCCAGAAGATGAAGAAGAGGCTCGACAGATCGTCCGTCAATCTAAGGGCTTCACCGTGATAAGAGGGCAGTTGTTCAGAGAAAGTGTGACTGGAGTCTGCCAGAAATGCATAACATGTGAAGAAGGTCGAGTGATCCTCTATGATATCCACTCGGGGACCTGTGGTCACAATGCGTCCTCTCGGACCATTGTGGCCAAAGCATACCAAGCAGGATTTTACTGGCCTCGAGCAAATGAGATGGCACAAGAAATAGTCGACAAATGTGAAGGTTGTCAGTTCTACTCCAACATGTCTCACAAGCCTGCGTCAGCCCTGAAAACCATTCCGCTCGTCTGGCGTTTTGTTGTTTGGGGATTGGATATGGTTGGACCTTTGAGGACTGGCAGGAGTGGATTCACTCATGTGCTTCTAGCAGTCGACAAGTTCACCAAATGGATTGAAGCCAAGCCTATCAAGAACCTTGATGCCAGTACAGTTGCCAGCTTCATCAGAGAGATAACATTCAGATATGGTGTTCCCCACATCATCATCACTAACAACGGTTCAAACTTTGATTCTGATGAGTTCAGGACTTTTTGTGCTTCCCAAGGTACTCGAGTCGACTATGCCTCGGTCGCTCACCCCCAGTCAAATGGACAGGCTGAAAGGGCAAATGGATTGATTCTCAAAGGACTAAAACCTCGACTGATGCGTGACCTCAAACACGTAGCAGGAGCCTGGGTCAATGAACTTCCATCAGTATTATGGGGACTGAGGACAACTCCCAATCGGTCGACTAGCAGAACCCCGTTTTTCTTGGTTTATGGAGCCGAAGATGTACTTCCGAGTGACTTGCTCCACAATGCACCCCAAGTCAAGCTTTTCACAGAGGAAGAAGCAGAACAAGCGCGACAAGATGCAGTTGACCTCCTTGAAGAAGAAAGAGAGATGGCCTTGATCTGGTCAACCATTTATCATCAAGATCTGCATCGATTCCATGCCAGAAATGTGAGAGGTCGAGCATTTCAAGACAGAGACTTAGTTCTCCGAGTGGATCAGCAGAAACCACACAAGCTTGCTCCCTCTTGGGAAGGCCCCTTCATGGTCACCAGAGTGCTCCACAATGGAGTGTGCCACCTTTACGACGTCGAGCACAAGAAAGACGAGCCGCGCGCCTGGAATGCGGAGCTGCTCCTCCCCTTTTATACTTAAACACTCAGTCTGCTGAGATGTAATAAAAAATACATTTGTATTTTGTTTATCAAAGACAAGAGTTTTACAGTCTTCTAAAAAGATTGTCGATTGTTTACATATGTTTCTGAAATCCCCCAGTGAGTGGCTTAGCTGTAGTCCAGTACTTGCCTAAGTTTCAAAAATCCAATCGAGTGATGAGCAAGTCTCTCACTCGGGGGCTTAGCTGCAGTCCAGTACTCGCCTAAGTTTCAAAAATCCTACCGAGTGATGAGCAAGTCTCTCACTCGGGGGCTTAGCAGCAGTCCAGTACTCGCCTAAGTTTCAAAAATCCTACCGAGTGGTGAGCGACCTGTTGGGGAACGTAGTAATTTCAAAAAAATTCCTACGCACATGCAAGATCATGGTGATGATATAGCAATGAGGGGAGAGTGTTGTCTACGTACCCTCGTAGACCGAAGCGGAAGCGTTGACGCAACGTAGAGGAAGTAGTCGTACGTCCTCCGGTTCAACCAATCCAAGTACCGTTACTCCGGCACCTCCGAGTTCTTGACACGCGTACAGCTTGATGACGCACCCTCGATCTCCGATCCAGCAGAGGCGCCGAGGGGGAGTTCCGTCAGCACGACGGCGTGGTGACGATCTTGATGTTCTCCTGTTGCAGGGCTTCGCCTAAGCACCGCTACAATATGACCGAGGTGTAATATCGTGGAGGGGGGCACCGCACACGGCTAAGGAACGATCAATGATCAACTTGTGTGTTCTAGGGTGCCCCCCTACCCCCGTATATAAAGGAGGGAGGGAGGAGGTGGCCGGCCCTAGGGGGGGCGCGCCATGAGGAGGGGGAAACCTACTCCAAGTAGGTTTCCCTCTCTTTTCCTTATCTTATTTGGAGGGGGAAGGAAAGAGTACTAGTATTAGTAATAGGAAGAGGGGGAAGGAGAAAGGAAAGGGGGGGCGGCCCCCCTCCCCAATTCGGATTGGGCTTGGGGGGGCGCGCCCCCTCCCTTGCTCCTTCTCTCTTCTTCCTACATGGGCCCAATAAGGCCCATATACCTCCCGGGGGGTTCCGGTAACCTCCCGGGGCTCCAAACTTCTCCGGAACCTTTCCGGTGTCCAAATATATCCGTCCAATATATCAATCTTTATGTCTCGACCATTTCGAGACTCCTTGTCATGTCCGTAATCATATCCGGGACTCCGAACAACCTTCGGTACATCAAAATACATAAACTCATAATATAACTGTCATCGAAACCTTAAGCGTGCGGACCCTACGGTTCGAGAACAATGTAGACATGACTGAGACACATCTCTGGTCAATAACCAATAGCGGGACCTGGATGCCCATATTGGTTCCTACATATTCTATGAAGATCTTTATCGGTCAAACCGCATAACAACATACGTTGTTCCCTTTGTCATCGGTATGTTACTTGCCCGAGATTCGATCGTCGGTATCCAATACCTAGTTCAATCTCGTTATCGACAAGTCTCTTTACTCGTTCTGTAATACTTCATCTTATAACTAACTCATTAGTTACATGCTTGCAAGGCTTAGGTGATGAGCATTGCCGAGAGGGCCCAGAGATACCTCTCCGACAATCGGAGTGACAAAACCTAATCTCGAATTATGCTAACTCAACATGTACCTTCGGAGACACCTGTAGTACTCCTTTATAATCACCCAGTTACATTGTGACGTTTGGTAGTACCCAAAGTGTTCCTCCGGTAAACGGGAGTTACACAATTCTCATAGTTACAGGAACATGTATAAGTCATGAAGGAAGCAATAGCAGAATACTAAACGATCAAGTGCTAAGCTAACGGGATGGGTCATGTCAATCACCTCATTCTCCTAATGATGTGATCCCATTAATCAAATGACAACACATGTCAATGGTTAGGAAACATAACCATCTTTGATTAATGAGCTAGTCAAGTAGAGGCATACTAGTGACTATATGTTTGTCTATGTATTCACACATGTATCATATTTCCGGTTAATACAATTCTAGCATGAATAATAAACATTTATCATGATATGAGGAAATAAATAATAACTTTATTATTGCCTCTAGGGCATATTTCCTTCACGACCCTCCCACTCGGAGGCTTAGCTGCAGTCCAGTACTTGCCTAAGTTTAAAAAATCTTACCGAGTGGTAAGCAACCCTCCCACTCGGGGGCTTAGCTGTTGTCCAGTACTCGCCTAAGTTTAAAAAATCCTACCGAGTGGTGAGCAACCCTCCCACTAGGGGGCTTAGCTGCAGTCCAGTACTCGCCTAAGTTTAAAAGTTCCTACCGAGTGGTGAGCAACCCTCCCACTCGGGGGCTTAGCTGCAGTCCAGTACTCACCTAAGTTTAAAAAATCCTACCGAGTGGTGAGCAACCCTCCCACTCGGGGGCTTAGCTGTAGTCCAGTACTCGCCTAAGTTTAAAAAATCCTACCGAGTGGTGAGCAACCCTCCCACTCGGGGGCTTAGCTGCGGTCCAGTACTCGCCTAAGTTTCAAAAATCCTACCGACTGATGAGCAAGTCTCTCACTCGGGGGCTTAGCTACTGTCCAGTACTCGCCTAAGTTTAAAAAAACTCCTACCGAGTGGTGAGCAACCCTCCCACTCGAGGGCTTAGCTACAGTCCAGTACTCGCCTAAGTTTAAAAAATCCTACCGAGTGGTGAGCAACCCTGCCACTCGGGGGCTTAGCTGCAGTCTAGTACTTGCCTAAGTTTAGAAAATCCTACCGAGTGGTGAGCAACCCTCCCACTCGGGGGCTTAGCTACAGTCCAGTACTCGCCTAAGTTTAAAAAATCCTACCTAGTGGTGAGCAACCCTCCGACTCGGGGGCTTTGTTGCGGTCCAGTACTCGCCTAAGTTTCAAAAATCCTACCGAGTGATGAGAAAGTCTCTCACTCGAGGGCTTAGCTACGGTCCAGTACTCACCTAAGTTTAAAAAATCCTACCTAGTGGTGAGCAACCCTCCCACTCGGGGGCTTAGCTGCAGTCTAGTACTCGCCTAAGTTTAAAAAATCCTACCGAGTTGTGAGCAACCCTCCCACTCGGGGGCTTAGCTGCAGTCCAGTACTCGCCTAAGTTTAAAAAATCCTACCGAGTGGTGAGCAACCCTCCCACTCGGGAGCTTAGCTACATTCCAGTACTCGCCTAAGTTTAAAAAATCCTACCGAGTGGTGAGCAACCCTCCCACTCGGGGGCTTAGCCGCAGTCCAGTACTCGCCTAAGTTTAAAAAATCCTACCGAGTGGTGAGCAACCCTCCCACTCGGGGGCTTAGCTGCAGTCCAGTACTCTCCTAAGTTTAAAAACTCCTACCGAGTGGTGAGCAACCCTCCCACTCGGGGCTTACTTGCAGTCCAGTACTCGCCTAAGTTTAAAAGTTCCTACCGAGTGGTGAGCAACCCTCCCACTCGGGCGCTTAGCTGCAGTCCAGTACTCGCCTAAGTTTAAAAAATCCTACCGAGTGGTGAGCAACCCTCCCACTCGGGGGCTTAGCTGCAGTCCAGTACTCGCCTAAGTTTAAAAAATCCTACCGAGTGGTGAGCAACCCTCCCACTTGGGGGCTTAGCTTTAGTCCAGTACTCGCCTAAGTTTAAAAAATCCTACCGAGTGGTGAGTAACCCTCCCACTCGGGAGCTTAGCTATAGTCCAGTACGCGCCTAAGTTTAAAAAATCCTACCGAGTGGTGAGCAACCCTCCCACTCGGGGGCTTAGCCGCAGTCCAGTACTCGCCTAAGTTTAAAAAATCCTACCGAGTGGTGAGCAACCCTACCACTCGGGGGCTTAGCTGCAGTCCAGTACTCGCCTAAGTTTAAAAACTCCTACCGAGTGGTGAGCAACCCTCCCACTCGGGGGCTTAGTTGCAGTCCAGTACTCGCCTAAGTTTAAAAGTTCCTACCGAGTGGTGAGCAACCCTCCCACTCGGGGGCTTAGCTGTAGTCCAGTACTCGCCTAAGTTTAAAAAATCCTACCTAGTGGTGAGCAACCCTCCCACTCGGGGGCTTAACTGCAGTCCAGAACTCGCCTAAGTTTAAAAAATCCTACCTAGTGGTGAGAAACCCTCCGACTCGGGGGCTTTGCTGCGGTCCAGTACTCGCCTAAGTTTCAAAAATCCTACCGAGTGATGAGAAAGTCTCTCACTCGGGGGCTTAGCTACGGTCCAGTACTCGCCTAAGTTTGAAAACACTCCTACCGAGTGGTGAGCAACCCTCCCACTCGGGGCTTAGCTGCAGTCTAGTACTCGCCTAAGTTTAAAAAATCCTACCGAGTGGTGAGCAACCCTCCCACTCGGGGGCTTAGCTGCAGTCCAGTACTCGCCTAAGTTTAAAAAATCCTACCGAGTGGTGAGCAACCCTCCCACTCGGAGGCTTAGCTGCGGTCCAGTACTCGCCTAAGTTTAAAAAATCCTACCGAGCGGTGAGCAACCCTACCACTCGGGAGCTTAGCTACAGTCCAGTACTCGCCTAAGTTTTAAAAAATCCTACCGAGTGGTGAGCAACCCTCCCACTCGGGGGCTTAGCCGCAGTCCAGTACTCGCGTAAGTTTAAAAAATCCTACCGAGTGGTGAGCAACCCTCCCACTCGGGGGCTTAGCTGCAGTCCAGTACTCGCCTAAGGTTTAAAGTCCATCCTTATCCGCAAGGACGACGAGGTGCAGGTCGACTACAACCTTCTCCTTCGGAGTTGTGCCACAAATACAACATGCACTCCATCCCTATCCGCAAGGACGACGAGGTGCAGGTCGACTGCAACCTTCTCCTTCGGAGCTGCGCCACAAATGCAACATGCACTCCATCCCTATCCACAAGGACGATGAGGGGCGGGTCGACTGCTACCTTCTCCTTTGGAGCTGCGCCACAAATACAATATGCGCTCCATCCTTATCCGCAAGGACGACGAGGTGCATGTCGACTGCAACCTTCTCCTTCGGAGCTGCACCACATATACAACATGCGCTCCATCCCCATCCGCAAAGACGACATGGTGCAGGTCGACTGCAACCTTCTCCTTCAGAGCTGCGCCACAAATACAATGTGCGCTCCATCCCTGTCGCAAGGACAACAAGATGCAGGGTGAAAGACTATTTAGAGTAAAAGGCAAATTCCACTCGAAGGCAAACACAAGCATATGCAGGAGATAAACCAAGATCGGATAAAATCTCAGAAGTCTCAAAACGAAGATAAAAGTACTCGGGCAGCAGGACCGAAAGATTTTAACGGTTACAGAAACAACTCGGCATTCCGAGGCAAATTTAAGGCGAGTTTAAATCTCAAGTTTGTTCATTCGGCAGGAGGAGGGCTCGCAGGCTCGACGAATTCATCCAAATCAATTCCATCAGCGATCCGAGTGGCAGCAGCAATGAAAGTCTCCATGAAGGACTGGATGTCATGCCTTTTGGTGTTGGCGACCTTGATCGCCGCCAGCTTATCTTCGCGGGCCTCCTTGCAATGGACTCTTACCAGCGATAGAGCCACGTCAGCACCGCATCGGGCAGAGGACTTCTTCCATTCCTGCACTCGATCGGGGACCTCGTTGAGTCCAGTCATTAGAGACTCGAGATCATTTTGAAGCGTCGCCCTTGGACAGAGTGATGAGTCGATACGTGAAACTGCCACCTTCAGACGAGCGAGGTAACTTGTAACACTGGCGATGCGGGATTCCGGTCGAAGCACATTCATGGCAGCCTCGTCGCCGACTAGAGAAACAATAGGGTCCAAACCTGTCTCGATCCGTCCAGTCTCCTCGTTAAAGTTTTGGCAGAATTCTGTAGCCAAGGAGTTAGTGAGTCGACTGGACAGGACTAACTTGCAAGCAATAAAGCAGTCGGATTAAAAGGAGTACCTTCCAGCATAAGAAAGAGCTTCTTCGCGAGAGTTCTCAGATAAGCTTCCACGTAATTTCTCTTATGAGCCATGGATTACAGCTTCTCGTTCAGAGCCACCTTATCCTTCTCCAGACGAGTCGCCTCTCAGTTGGATTCAGTGAGAGAGGACTTCAACTTGCTTACTTTCTCTTCTAGAGCTCCGACTGAAGCCAGCTTTTTGTCAGCAAGAGTAGTCTTCTCTTGAGCCTCCTTCTGCGCAGCTGCAAGGTCCAAGTCCTTCCTCTCAAGAGCCAACCTCATTTTCTCTGCAAAATAAGCATTTAGATCAAACAAAAGATCGAAGGGATAATTTAAAAAGACGATCGACATGAGCAGTCGACAGGCAGTTACCTTCCATACCGGCAACTTCATCTTGAGCCCTCTTCAAGTTTTGTTGGGCCAGTTCCAGGTCAAGGTTGAGCTGCCTCTACTTCTCCTCAATTTCGGCGAACTTGGAAATGAGAGTACAAGATTTCTGCAGAGAGTAAAAGACATATCAATCGACAAGATCAAAGATTATTTACTTCTGAGTGAATAAAATTTCAAAGTTTACTCAGACCCCAACCGACTGTCAGTAGTCGACTGCGGTCTCGGGGAGTATACCCAGTGGGTGCACTTGGCGTGCCCCCACTGGTTCAATTTCCACTCGGCCGGTCCGCTAGGGTCGAGTAAAAAAAGTACTCAGACCCCAGCCTACTGCCAGCAGCCAACCGCGGTCTCGGGGACTACACCAAGTGGGTGCACTTGGCGTGCCCCCACTAGTTCAGATCCCACTCGGCATGCTCGCCCAGGTCGAGTGGAAGAAAGGAAAGAGAAAGAAGTGCTCAGACCCCAACCGACTGCCCGCAGTCGACTGTGGTCTCGGAGACTACACCCAATGGATGCACTTAGCATGCCCCCACTGATTCAGATCCCATTCAACCAGACCGAGTGGAAGAGTGCAAATACTAAAGACAGCAAAACACCCAGTGGGTGTACAGATTCGAAGTAGACAACAAGAGATTATACGAAGGAAAATATTCAGGTAGCATATCCTAATAGAACAAGTTCAGTTGGAAGTCAACTTACCTGGACATTGGCTCGGAGAGCCGCGCTGGCATCGTAAGCAGCCTGGCTATTGTCTTGCACCACCTTCATCCGCTCCATCATTACGCTAGCCTGACGGGTAGCCTCTACAGTGGCGTCCGATTGGCTTTCCGGAACATGATAGGTGGTGAAGAAGGGGACAGACGGTCCAGATGCAGCAGCTTGGCGCTCCGAGGCATGAGGTTGGCTGACTGAAGAAAACACGGGTACAGTCGACGGCGCGGGGTGTTCACTCGACACTGGGATGGCAAAAGTTACAGAGGCTCTACTTGCATCTTCAGGCTGCTGGACTGTTGGTTTTGTCGCCAGTTCCGACTGGGATACCTTGCCAGCTGCTGCTTTCTTGCTCCTCCTGGGCCTCGGCATTGATACGTCTCCATCGTATCTACTTTTCCAAACACTTTTGCCCTTGTTTTGGACTCTAACTTGTATGATTTGAATGGAACTAACCCGGACTGACGTTGTTTTTAGTACAATTACCATGGTGTTGTTTTATGTGCAGAAAACAAATATTCTCGAAATGACCTGAAACTCCACGGGAGGTCTTAGAAAAAATAATAAAAAATCCTCACCAAATATGAAGACCAGGGGGCCCACACCCTTTCCACGAGGGTGGGGGCGCCCCCACCCCCTAGGGCGCGCCCCCTACCTCGTGGGCCCCCTGTTGACCCTCTGACGCCAACTCCAACTCTATATATTTGCTTTCGGAGAGAAAAAAACCAGAGAGAAGAAATCATTGCGTTTTACGATACGGAGCCGCCGCCAAGCCCTAAAACCTCTCAGGAGGGCTGACCTGGAGTCCGTTCGGGGCTCTGGAGAGGGGGATTCGTCGCCGTCGTCATCATCAACCATCCTCCATCACCAATTTCATGATGCTCACCGCCGTGCGTGAGTAATTGCATCGTAGGCTTGCTGGACGGTGATGGGTTGGATGAGATTTATCATGTAATCGAGTTAGTTATGTTAGAGTTTGATCCCTAGTATCCATTATGTTCTGAGATTGATGTTGCTATGACTTTGCTATGCTTAATGCTTGTCACTAGGGCCCGAGTGCCATGATTTCAGATCTAAACCTATTATGTTTTCATGAATATATGTGAGTTCTTGATCCTATCTTGCAAGTCTATAGTCACCTACTATGTGTTATGATCCGGCAACCCCGAAGTGACAATAATCGAGACCACTCCCGGTGATGACCATAGTTTGAGGAGTTCATGTATTCACTATGTGCTAATGCTTTGTTCCGGTTCTCTATTAAAAGGAGGCCTTAATATCCCTTAGTTTCCAATAGGACCCCGCTGCCACGGGAGGGTAGGACAAAAGATGTCATGCAAGTTCTTTTCCATAAGCACGTATGACTATATACGGAATACATGCCTACATTACATTGATGAACTGGAGCTAGTTCTGTGCCACCCTATGTTATGACTGTTACATGATGAACCGCATCCGGCATAATTATCCATCACTGATCTGGTGCCTACGAGTTTTCCATATACTGGTTCTCGCTTATTTACTTTTCCGTTGCTGCTGTTACAATCACTACAAAATACCAAAAACATTACTTTTGCTGTCTTTACTTTTGTTACCGCTACCACCATTATCATATTACTTTGCTACTAAACACTTTGCTGCAGATACTAAGTTTCCAGGTGTGGTTGAATTGACAACTCAGCTGCTAATACTTGAGAATATTCTTTGGCTCCCCTTGTGTTGAATCAATAAATTTGGGTTGAATACTCTACCCTCGAAAGCTGTTGCGATCCCCTATACTTTTAGGTTATCAAGACAAATTTCTGGCGCTGTTGCCGGGGAGCATAGCTCTATTATTTGAGTCACTTGGGATTTATATCTACTGGACACTATGAAGAACTTGAGAGATCCAAAAACCAAGATCTATCCCTCAACTACGAGGGGAGGTAAGGAACTGCCATCTAGCTCTGCACTTGATTCACCTTCTGTTATGAGTAAGTTTATGACACCTACACCTGCTTCTGCTATTCGTTCTGATATGTTGCATGTTATTGATGATGCCACTTCTGCTATGCATGATACTTATGATGAAACTTCTGCTATGCCTGATACTATTGTGCCCCTTAGTGAATTTCTTGATGAACAAATTGCTAGGGCTAGAGAAAGAGAAATTATTAAATCTGAATACGATGATGATAGTGATGATGAAAATATGCCTATTATTCCTGAAGGTTATCTTTTTGATAGGGAATCTTCTACTGCTATTTCTGCTTGCAAAGATGGATATGAGCTTAAGAGGTTATTAATTAAATGGAACAAAGAATCACTTAGAGATAGAATGAGACCTGACCCTGCTTTTGCTACTTCACCTATATGTGTTCCTGATAAGGATTATGAATTCTCTGTTGATCCTGATATAATTACTTTGGTTGAATCTGATCCGTTTTATGGCTATGAATCTGAAACTGTTGTGGCACATCTTACTAAGTTAAATGATATAGCTGCCCTGTTCACTAATAATGAGAGATCACGTTACCTCTATTTACTCAAAATATTTTCGTTCTCATTAAAGGGTGATGCTAAGATATGGTTTAATTCTCTTGATCCTGGTTGTGTGCGTAGTCCCCAGGATATGATTTATTACTTCTCTGCTCAATATTTCCCTACTCATAAGAAACAAGCTGCTTTGAAGGAAATATACAACTTTGTGCAAATTAAAGAAGAGAGTCTCCCACAAGCTTGGGGGAGGCTTCTCAAGTTACTTAATGCTTTGCCTGATCATCCTCTTAAGAAACCTGAAATACTTGATATCTTTTATAATGGACTAACCGATGTTTCCAGAGATTACCTGGATAGTTGTGCTAGTTCTCTATTCAGGGAAAGAACACCGGATGAAGCTGAAATTCTATTGAATAATATGTTGACAAATGAAAATAATTGGGCACCTCCTGAGCCAGCTCCTGAGCCAACTCCTACTCCAATTACTGAGCCTATTCCTGAACCAACTCTGAAGAAGAGAGGTGTTCTATTTCTCAGTCCCGGAGATATTCAAGAGGCAAAGAAATCTATGAAAGAAAAAGGTATTAAAGCTGAAGACGTTAAGAATTTACCTCCTATTGAAGAAATACATGGTCTTAATTCACTGCCTGTTGAAGAAACATATGATCTTAATTATTTATTTACTGAAGAACCTCCTGATCCCGATATCCCGCCACAGGTAGTAAAGGTAAATTCTCTCTGTAGATATGATAAAGCTGAAGTCCCTCCTACTAAAATTGCTAGTCAGTGCTTGGATGAGTTTGATAACTTTATGTTTAAGCAAGACGACTTCAATGCTTATTTTGGTAGACAGTTAAAAGAAAATGCTTATATGATTAGACGCTTGGTGATTATATGGCTGATATTAAAGGTGAACTTAAACTTGTTAGCAAACATGCTTCTATGGTCACCACCCAAGTAGAACAAGTACTTAAAGCTCAAAAAGAAGTGCTTGATGAAATGAATAGTAAGAAAAATGATTATGCTGTTAGAGTGGCTACTAGAACTGGTAGAATGACTCAGGAACCTTTGTATCCTGAAGGCCACCCTAAGAGAATCGAGCAAGATTCTCAAAGAAATAATATTGATGTTCCTAGTTCTTCTAAAAAGAAGAAGAAGAAAAATGATAGAACTATGCAAACTTCTAGTGAACCTATTGTTGAACCACCTGATAATCCAACTGATATTTCTATGTCTGATGCTAAAACACAATCTGGTAATAAACATGAACCTAGTAAAAATATTAATGATGATGTTCATGGTGATGCTCAACCTAGTAATGATAATGATGTAGAAATTGAACCTGCTGTTGATCTTGATAACCCACAATCAAAGAATCAACATTATGATAAAAGAGACTTTTTTGCTAGGAAACATGGTAAAGAAAGGGAACCTTGGGTTCAGAAACCCATGCCTTTTCCTTCGAAACCATCCAAGAAAAAGGATGATGAGGATTTTGAGCGCTTTGCTGAAATGATTAGGCCTATCTTTTTGTGTATGAGATTAACTGATGTGCTCAAAAAAAATCCTTATGCTAAATATATGAAAGATATCATTACTAATAAAAGAAAGATACCGGAAGCTGAGATTTCCACCATGCTTGCTAATTATACTTTTAAGGGTGGAATACCAAGGAAACTTGGAGATCCCGGAGTACCTACTATACCTTGCTCCATTAAAAGAAATTATATTAAAACTGCTTTATGTGATCTTGGAGCCGGTGTTAGTGTTATGCCTCTCTCTTTATATCGTAGACTTGACTTGAATAAGCTGACACCTACTGAAATATCTTTGCAAATGGCCGATAAATCAACTACTATACCTGTCGGCATTTGTGAGGATGTGCCTGTTGTGGTTGCAAACGTTACTATTTTAACGGACTTTGTTATACTTGATATTCCCGAGGATGATAGTATGTCTATTATTCTTGGAAGACCTTTTCTTAATACTGCAGGGGCTGTTATTGATTGCAACAAACGCAATGTCACTTTTCATGTTAATGGTAATGAGCATACGGTACACTTTCCGAGGAAACAACCTCAAGTTCATAGTATCAACTCTATTGGAAAAATTCCATGAATTATATTTGGAGGTTTTGAATTTCCTCTTCCTACTATCAAGAAGAAATATGATATACTTATTATTGGGGATGTGCATATCCCCATTGAGGTAACTTAGTGTTATTTGAAATTTCTCCGGTTTCATGATTATCGGAGTGAGTTTGTTAACAAGACTTGATCAACCTTGTTAGTGGATTCTTTTTGATGAGCATGAGATGGATGAAACTAGAAACACAAACTTCTGTACCCTCTTTATATTTTTTGTTATTTATATTAAATAAAGTAAAAATAGTTTTTTTGTCTGTTTCCTGACTTATCCGTGCAATATAAAAATATCCCAAAAATAAAAGTCCTCGGAATGCCATGCCAATTTAATAGATTTTTTCGGGAATATTTGAGAATTTATTGTGCAAAAATTACCGCGGGAGGAGCTGCCACCTGGTCACGAGGGTGGTGGGCGCCCCCCTGCCTCGTGGGCCCATGGTGGCCCTCCTCCACTTATCCCAGCACCCATCTTCTTCCTCTGTCTCACACAAACCCGAAAAACCAACTCAAGCACGAGTTCCAGCCACTTTTGTTGTGATTTTCGATCTCCTTTCTCAAAGCACCTCTCGCAAAATTGCTTGGGGAGATTGTTCCTTGGTATGTGACTCCTCCATTGGTCCAATTAGTTTTTGTTCTAGTGCTTTATTCTTTGCAAATTTGTGCTGCATAGGTGACCATGTTCTTGAGCTTGCATGTCAAATTTATATGGTTCCAAGTAGTTCTAATGCTTGATATAGGCTCTAGGCACTTGTAGGAGTAGTTACTATCAGTTTTATTGAGTTTGGTTCACTTTTATTTTGAAGTTACTAAAGATTTCAGATTGTTTCAAAAAATGATGAGGAGATTATTGAGGGGCTCATCAAGAGGCACCTAAGCCTAAGTATAATTTGCCACGCACCGCGGAGATTCGGGCGTGTGAATGGCCTTCTGAAGATTTCTTGAGAGCAGCCGGTATCTATGAAGATTTTCATGAATTGGCTCACAATGCAGGCCTCACCGCTTTCCTCCACGACCAATGCGATCAGTATCTCTTACTCACAAATACCTTTGTGCAAAACTTTTATTTTCATCCTAGGAACTCACCACCTACGGTGGAATTTCATTTATATGATGAGCCTAAGGAGATGTCACTTTATGATTTCTGTCAGATTTGTTTAGTCCCTTTTGAGGGCAAGACATAAGAACCACAGCATGATGATGTGGCTGGGTTTATTGATAATATCACTATAGGAGAAATCAGGAAGGTTTCCGATGCACGAATCACTAGCATACATTTTCCTGTTTTGCGTTACTTTTCATTATTTGCTAGTCGCTGTTTAATTGGACGCGGAAATTCTGGAAACCTTAGCATCCCTGATTTAATTATTCTGCTCCAAGGTTTATATAGTGATAACACTTTTAGTTTGGGTGGTATTATTGCTAGACGGTTAAATATGAACCGTACTAAGGGCCCCATCTTTGGAGGCATCTATGCCACACGCCTAGCCGCACATTTTAACACACCTATTAGGCATGTTGAGAAGGAAGAAAAGGTGCTGCCCCGTGTTTATCTAGATCATAAAAGTATGGTGGCACATGATTTTATTGTTAAAAATAGGGCAGGGGAGCTTAGATATCAATTGTTCTTTAATAAACATCATCCTGAGACTATTACCTTGCCTGTTCCTTCTTTGTTTGATTTAACTGCAGGCACGTACCTTGTTCCGTTGGCAGCTATTCACGCCTACCGGAACCCTGCACCAGCTGAGGAGCCAGAGCCGGAACCACAATTTGATCCTTCACGACAGTCTAACTATCAGTGGGATCCGGAGATGATTGCCAACCAGTGGCAATCGGAGCCTTCTTCTTCATCATCATAGTACGACCCCAACAACTATTATTATGGATATCCGCCAGGCCAGCCATGGCCATAGACCAACTTAGGCCAAAAGCCTAAGCTTGGGGGAGTACGTATTTCTCACCGACATTACATTTATGCTCATACACACTCATTGCTAGATGTCGGTGCTCATACTTTTTCATTGTAATATCCATGCTAGTTTATTTCCTTTTTCTTGATTTCTTCTTGTGTGTTTAGTAAACCTTAGAAAAACCAAAAAAAATTAGTAGTAGTTTATTTTTCTGCTGTAGTAGTAATAATTAAAAAGGAAACCCAAAAATATTTCCCGTTCTTCTTTTGCTTGTTGGGAGCTTTCCCATGTAAATAGTTTTATTTCTTTTCTTTTCTTTGGGGGTCAGTAGGAGAAGACCATAATTAAATTGTTAAAGTGGCTCTTATATGCATTATTGTTGATTTAACCAAGAGCCCATATTGCCTTGTCTTCTCCTATTTATTGAATGCTCGCAGATTCCAGCTTAGTCCAATGCACGTGCACTCTTATTATTATTCACACCGTTCGGTCGTGCAAGTGAAAGGCAATTATGATGATATATGATGGACTGACTGAGACGAGAAAAGCTAGTATGAACTCGACTCTTTTGTTTTTGCAAATATGATGAGTCTCGCGTTCTTGATTCAGCTTATTATGAATAAACATGTTTGCAATGACAATTAGAGATCATAGTTGCTTGTGCCATACTTGATTAGCTATGAGTTATAATGATTTACCTTGTATGCCAACATGCTATTGAGATGATTATGATGTGGTATGATGGGGTGGTATCCTCCTTTGAATGATTTAAGTGACTTGACTTGGCACATGTTCACGCATGTAGTTGAAACAAAATCAACATAACCTTCACGATATTTATGTTCATGGTGGATTATATCCTACTCATGCTTGCATCTAATGTTTATTAATTTTAATGCATGTACATGGCTGTTGTCGCTCTCTAGTTGGTCGCTTCCCAGTCTTTTGCTAGCCTTCACTTGTACTAAGCGGGAATACTGCTTGTGCATCCAAAACCCTTAAACCCCAAAGTTATTCCAGATGAGTCCAGTATACCTTCCTATATGCGGTATCTACCTGCCGTTCCAAGTAAATTTGTATGTGCCAAAATCTAAACCTTCAAATAAACATGTTGTTTTGTATGCATGTATCAACAAAGGTTGTCCTTATCTTCTGTGTTAGGCGGGTTATTCTCAAGAGGAGTGGACTCCACTCCTCACTCATGAGAAAATGGCTGGTCACCAGGATGCCCAATCCCATGCTTTATGCAAACTAAATCAAAATTAATTACAAACAAAACTCCCCCTGGGACCTGATGTATGTTGGAGGCAGTCGTTGTTTCGAGCAAGCCATGGATTGATGCTTGTTGGTGGAGGGGGAGTATAAACCTTACCATTCTGTTTGGGAACCGCCTATTATGTGTTTAGCATGGAAGATATCGCCATCTCTTAGTTGCTACGTTGACAATGAAAGTATACCGCTCAAAATACAATTTATCTCTATTTCAAAACCGAGCTCTGGCACCTCTACAAATCCCTGCTTCCCTCTGTGAAGGGCCTATCTATTTACTTTCATGCTGAGTCATCACCCTCTTATTAAAAAGCACTAGCTGGAGAGCACAGCTGTCATTTGCATTCATCACTATTAATCTATGTTGGGTGTGACTATGATTGGATCTCTTTTACCATGAATTACACTGTCTAGTCAGTCCTTGATCTTTAAAGGTGCTTTGCATTTATGTTTTGTGGTCTCAGAAAGGGCTAGCGAGATACCATCTCGTTATATCATATTATGATTGTTTTGAGAAAGTGTTGTCATCCGAGATTTATTATTATGACTTGCTAGTTGATTATGCTATTGATACGAGTAATTGTGAGACCTGAGAATTATTGCAAATGTGGTTAGTTATGATCCATGCTGAAAACTTGAATGCTGGCTTGACATAGTTACAACAACAAGAGCAAACAGAGTTTGTAAAAGTTTTTCTTTCTTTCTTTCAGTTTGCCAACTGAATTGCTTGAGGACAAGCAAGGGTTTAAGCTTGGGGGAGTTGATACATCTCTATCGTATCAACTTTTCCAAACACTTTTGCCCTTGTTTTGGACTCTAACTTGTATGATTTGAATGGAACTAACCCGGACTGACGATGTTTTCAGCAGAATTACCATGGTGTTGTTTTATGTGTAGAAAACAAATATTCTCGGAATGACCTGAAACTCCACGGGAGGTCTTAGAAAAAATAATAAAAAATCCTCGCCAAATATGAAGACCAGGGGGGCCACACCCTTTCCACGAGGGTGGGGGGCGCCCCCCCCCCTAGGGCGCGCCCCTACCTCGTGGGCCCCCTGTTGACCCTTCGACGCCAACTCCAACTCTATATATTTGCTTTCGGAGAGAAAAAAACCAGAGAGAAGAAATCATCACGTTTTACGATACGGAGCCGCCGCCAAGCCCTAAAACCTCTCGGGAGGGCTGATCTGGAGTCCGTTCGCGGCTCCGAAAAGGGGGATTCGTCGCCGTCGTCATCATCAACCATCCTCCATCACCAATTTCATGATGCTCACCGCCGTGCGTGAGTAATTGCATCATAGGCTTGTTGGACGGTGATGGGTTGGATGAGATTTATCATGCAATCGAGTTAGTTTTGTTAGCGTTTGATCCCTAGTATCCATTATGTTCTGAGATTGATGTTGCTATGACTTTGCTATGCTTAATGCTTGTCACTAGGGCCCGAGTGCCATGATTTCAGATCTGAACCTATTATGTTTTCATGAATATATGTGAGTTCTTGATCCTATCTTGCAATTCTATAGTCACCTATTATGTGTTATGATCCGGCAACCCCGAAGTGACAATAATCAGGACCACTCCCGGTGATGACCATAGTTTGAGGAGTTCATGTATTCACTATGTGCTGATGCTTTGTTCTGGTTCTATATTAAAAGGAGGCCTTAATATCCCTTAGTTTCCAATAGGACCCCACTGCCACGGGAGGGTAGGACAAAAGATGTCATGCAAGTTCTTTTCCATAAGCACGTATGACTATATACGGAATACATGCCTACATTACATTGACGAACTGGAGCTAGTTCTGTGTCACCCTATGTTATGACTGTTACATGATGAACCGCATCCGGCATAATTATCCATCACTGATCCAGTGCCTACAAGTTTTCCATATACTGGTTCTCGCTTATTTACTTTTCCGTTGCTGCTGTTACAATCACTACAAAATACCAAAACATTACTTTTGCTGTCTTTACTTTTATTACCTCTACCACCATTATCATATTACTTTGCTACTAAACACTTTGCTGTAGATACTAAGTTTCCAGGTGTGGTTGAATTGACAACTCAGCTGCTAATACTTGAGAATATTCTTTGGCTCCCCTTGTGTCGAATCAATAAATTTGGGTTGAATACTCTACCCTCGAAAGCTGTTGCGATCCCCTATACTTGTGGGTATCAGGCATCAGGTCTTCATCATCATGCGGAAGCTCGATAACATTGAGTGGGGCTGCAAAGAAATCAGTCGACCCCAAGTGAATCGCCAGCATTTAATCGACCAAATAATCAAGAACAAGATCACGAGAATTGTACCTAGGTTGGAGGTAACTGCGTCTTCCATCTCCTCGTCTCGGTACTGGTGGGTAGAAGTTCCAGAAGTGGCAGCACTGCAAATATCAGCATTCAATCGGTTACGTTCTGTTACCCAAGTCGACCAAAGGATCAGGCCAGATTGTTACCCAAAGACTATGGGAATGACCACTTTGATTTTGGGTAAAGCCTTCGGAGGTTTGGAAGATGTGGCCTTCGGTGGTTTCGGCACTAGAGGCGGCGTAGTCTTGGGCTGTTTCGATACCTTCTCGGTCGGCACAGGAGAAGACGTCCGATGGCGCTTTGAAGACTGCCCAGTTGGTGCGGCCACCAGGTCAGGGGTGCTTGCCGGGTCATGAGCGTGCTTGGACTTCCTTTCTCTGCGAGGAGGCGAGTCGACTTCTTCTTCATCACTCGGGTCGTTGCTCTCCTCGTCCTCCTCTACATCCGAGTGCCACTCGCCACTCTCGCCCCCGCTCACCTCTCCCTCGAAATTTTGCTCCTGCACTCCATTGGGCGTTGAGTACATATCAACAAGAGCCTGAAAGACAACAAACAAAATAAAGACAGTCGACCGTCAACAAGATGCTACATAGTAAATCAAGAAGACACTCGACAATGCACAATCCTACCTGTTCTGGCTAGCGCAAATGGTCGAATGGAACCACCCTCCTGGACCCCCGGGGGTTATCCTTGTTGCCAGTAATACCTCTCAGCCACTGCTCCACCGTGTCCTCACTGACATCCTCCGGGTGGATCCGAGTGGAATCCTCGAGTCCCGAGTACATCCGCATCGGATGGTCACGAGCTTGGAGTGGTTGGATGCATCGACTGAGGAAGACCTCCAGCAGGTCCATACCGGTCACTCCGTCGCGGACGAGTTGGACAACCCGCTCGACCAACACCTTCACCTGCGCCTTCTCCTCTGGGATCACTCTCAAGGCGGAGAGCTTCTCCACTCGAGCCATGGAAAAGGGGGGAAGTCCAGTCGACTGGCCCGGAGTCAGCTGGTCTTTGCAGTAGAACCAGGTCGACTGCCAACCCCGGACTGAGTTGGGAAGGATCATAGTTGGGAAAGTGCTTTTTTTCCTCATCTTAATTCCAAGACCCCCACACATCTGTATCACGTGTGTCCTCTCGTCATTCGGGTTGGCCTTCTTGATCGTCTGAGAGCGACACGTGATATGTGCTTGAAGAGACCCCAGTGTGGTCGACAACCCAAGAAGTTCTCGCACATGGACACGAAAGCGGCAAGGTACATGATGGTGTTTGGAGAAAAGTGGTGGAGTGAGCCCCAAAGAAGTTCAAGAAACCGCGAAAGAAAGGATGGGGAGGCAAAGAAAACCCGCGGTCGACATGAGTGGCAAGGAGAATGCTTTCACCCTCCTGCGGCTGCGGCTCAGTCTCGTTCCCCGGGAGCTGCGCCGATTTGTGGGGGATCAGTTCCCCCTCAACCAGGTCATTGATGTCATCCTGGCTAATTGTCGAGCAGATCCAGTCGCTCTGAATCTAGCCAGGCGGCAGGCCGGACCTCGACGAAGATCCGCCCCGGCTGGTCCTCTTCCATTTCGCCTTCGTCGTCGCCTTCTTCGCACGCTCCAATGCCACCGTCTTCTCCTTCCCCATGGCAGCAGATCGAGTTCGAGCAGGGCGACGACGCCGAGAGCAGAGGCAGATGCAGTGAAGAAAACAAAGGAGAAAGGGGAACAATGAGAACGCATTGTGCGAAAATCCCCGTCCAACGCCTTATATGAGGGCATTTCCGAGTGGCTGACTCGCGGGCCCAGGCGATCCGATCAAATCCAGCAACAGTCGCCCGCGCGATACATGGAGAAAAAGGTGGCGCGGATATCAAGGCAGCCTGCCTAAACCACCCCGATTACTACGGCCTCCCCCGTCCGGTGCGCTTCCCAAAATTCGAATCTCGTGAAATCCGCAGACAGCAGAGCAACCTGTCAAATGGAAGATTTTTTTCCTATAACAACACTCGAAGCTCAACAATAAAAGTTCACTCGACAAAACTAAGAATGGATCAAGGCGACTGAACAAGCAGTTGAAGTCATCTTGAATGTTCATTCGACCTCTGGATAAGACATTCCCGAAGCGCAAAAGCTGAATCGGATAGGTTGTCAACTCCTTCTCCACTCGGACCCTGAACCATTCGGGGGCTAATGATGAGGTTATGTACCTAGGGCAGGGTCATAAGCCTGACTTAGACACCTTCCTCTAGGACATCACCCTAAAGCCAGAATCATTCAAAGGATACCATTATCCACTCGACTAGAGACGTTCCACTCGGAAGAATCAATGGCACTCGACCATCGTAGAAGCCACTCGACGAACAGAAGAGCTAAAGCCACTCCGCACCAACAACGGTCGAACATTTACTTATAGACTTAATTGCCATTTATAGCATTTAATGGCTAGCATTACCAGTAACGTTCCTCTCTTAATGTACCTTAAACCCCTTGTAACGTGGGCTGGATGGGGTCCTGGCGCACTCTATATAAGCCACCCCCTTCCACTGGCACAAGGGTTCGCACCCCCTGTAACACACACGCATATAATCCAGTCGACCGCCTCAGGGCTCCAAGACGTAGGGATATTACTTCCTCCGAGAAGGGCCTGAACTCGTAAAACTCACGCATACAACTTCTCCATAGCTAAGATCTTGCCTCTACATACCTACCCCCTATTCTACTGTCAGACTTAGAACCACGACACTCTCCACGGGCTCCTATTCAACCACCCCTCCACGGGCTACTGTTCATCTAGCCCTCCACCGTCTACTGTTTACCCAGCCCTCCACGGGGTCGTCCTATTCATCCAGCCCTCCACGGGGTCCTGTTCATCCAGCCCCAACCGACTCGATCGATCGGGGTCCTGTTCATCCAGAGGCAACACCACGGGGTCATGTTCATCCACCCCCACTGGGAACTGTTCATCCAACCCCCCCCCCCAGCAACGCTCACTATTCATCCAAAGGCATCATGGATCGGCTTCAGTTAGCATCAGCAGCAAAGGAATCACTCGGGTTCAGTAACGTAGCTAGTGCAATCACTCGGGTTCAGTTAGAGCCCAATGCCTCGCTCGGGTTCAGTTAGAGCCTAACGCCTCGCATACACGCGCGTACGTGTACGAGAGAAACGCGCATCGCTCGGCCCCCGACCACCCACCGTAACCGGGAACTCCCCGAAATTTTCCTCGCCCTCGCTTCTACCATGGTTTTTTCCATCATGGACGGCCCAAAGAATGTCATGCAATTGCGTCTCCGGCCCGCCCAGGACGAAAAGCCCATTTTCTGTCATGATTTTTTGTCATAGAAGTAGGAGCCCACCACATCTATGATGATACCGGGTTTTGTCACAATTATCGTCATAGAAGTGTCATAAGTATGACAGAAAAAATTCGTTCGGCCCAAAATGTCATGGATGTGTCTTTTTTTGTAGTGCAAGCCGGCTGTCTTGCAGTTGATACATTGAGTTGGTCTCGCCGGTTGACGACTCACCATCAGAGTAGATAGCCATCTCACCACCAGACACAGATCCTTCCTCAAATTCTGCTCCATGGATAAACCCAACGAAGCTGCTCCTCGCGGCGGGTTGAACCCGGACGGGTCATGCATGCAGAGCCGTCTCGATGATGTCGGTGCGGATGTCCGGCTCAGGGCCCGGTTCGCTGATCTTGCCGATGAAGATGTGGATTCCATCGAAGGGGACCTGGTACCCGTACTCGGTTGAGCCGGCCTCGGGGCCCCAGCCTACATCGTCGATGTAGAGCTTGCCGCGACGACTCTTGGTCATCCGGCCTATAGTGTATCCCTTGATCCCTTCGAAGCTGCCCTTCAAGAACTCGAAACCACCGTGCGCTGGCCCCACGGTGGGCGCTATCTATCGTCGAATTTTCATGGCAGATGAGGGAGTCCTGGATTAGGGGGTCCCCGGACAGCCGGACTGTATCCTTTGGCCGGACTGTTAGGCTATGAAGATACAAGATTGAAGACTTCGTCCCGTGTCTGGGTGGGACTCTCCTTTCCATGGAAGGCAAGCTTGGCAATTTGGATATGTAGATCTCCTCCCTTGTAACAGACTCTGTGTAACCCTAGCCCCCTCCGGTGTCTATATAAACCGGAGGGTTTAGTCCGTAGGACAACAACAATCATAATCATAGGCTAGCTTCTAGGGTTTAGCCTCTACGATCTCGTGGTAGATCAACTCTTGTAATACTCATATCATCAAGATCAATAAGGAAGGAAGTAGGGTATTACCTCCATCGAGAGGGCCCGAACCTGGGTAAACATTGTGTCCCCCGCCTCATGTTACCATCCGCCTTAGACGCATAGTTCGGGACCCCCTACCCGAAATCCGCCGGTTTTGACACCAACATTGGTGCTTTCATTGAGAGTTCCACTGTGCCGTCACCATAAGGCTTGATGGCTCCTTCGATCATCGGCAACGATGCGATCCAGGGTGAGGTTTTTTCCCCCGGACAGATCTTCGTATTTGGTGGCTTCGCACTACGGGCCAACTCGCTTGGCCATCTGGAGCAGATCGAGAGCTATGCCCCTGGCCATCATGTCAGGTTTGGAAACTTAAGCTATACATCCGACATCCGTGGAGACTTGATCTTCGACGGGTTCGAGCCCGTGTCAGGTGCGCTGCACAGTCACGACGAGCATGACTTAGCTCTGCCGCGGGACAGTGTTGGGGAGATCATCCCTGTGGCAACTCCGGCCCTCGATCCAGAGCAGATCGCGCCGTCCGAGGACGGGTGGATGGACCCCACCACGAAGGCCGCACACTCAGCGGCGATAGAGCCAAATACTGACTTCACCTCCTACAAGACCTGTGTTGCTAGACCCTTGGATTCGTCCCCGGCCACGGGCTCCGAACCGCCTGCGTCCGTGCCTATCAGATCTGATTGGGCGCTGATTATGGAGTTTTCCTCCGCAGATATCTTTCAACACTCGCCCCTGATCGACGTGCTGAATTCATTAAGGTCTCTCTCCTTGTCGGAAGGCCCTTGGCCAAACTATGTCCGGCTTGAGTGGGAAGCGAACGACGAAGAAATTCGTTCCCCACCCACCACCCACTTAATAGCCACTGTCGACGACTTAACCGACATGCTTGATTTCGGCTCCGAAGACATCGATGGTACGGACGACGATGTAGGAGAAGAACAGGAACCACCGCCCACAGGGCGCTAGACTGCCACCTCATCATATGATATATATACATGGTGGACACCCCCAAAGAAAGCGATGGCAATAAGGCAACAGAGGATAATCCCCTCGAGAAGCAATCTAAGCACCGGCATCAACGGCGCCGCTCTAAGCCCTGCCATAGCAAAAACGGCGATATCGGCACAAGAGACAATAACGTTGTGGATAGCGCCAAAGACGAAGACAATCCCCTCCATCCAGGCCTCGAGCGGTAGGATGGGCAAGCTAGCCCTAAGGAACGGGCAGCAGACGGAGAATCAGAGGATGAAAATTACATGCCTCTCTCCAAAGGCGAGGTGAGCCTCGGCGACAAAGAATTTATCGTGCTTGAGGATCCCGCCGAATAGGAGCGCTTCAAGCGTCGGCTTATAGCCACAGCAAAAAGCCTGAAGAAAAAGCAACAACAGCTTCAAGCTGACCAAGATCTGCTAGCGGATAGATGGACTGAGGTCCTGGCGGCCGAGGAATACGAACTTGAGCATCCAACCAAAAGTTACCCAAAGCGCAGGTTGCTACCCCAACTCGAGGAAGAAGCATTAAAGCCTACACTTCCAGCGTATGATGCGGCTGACCGGCCACCTCATGGCCAAGACAAAGCAGCATGTCAGGTCGAAGTCCAGCCCGCACTCCATCGCCAGTTAAACAAAAATACCAAGGCCCGGGGTAACACGCAGGACCTGCGAGACGTATTGGAAAACAAGGCAGGACATGCAAGATCGATCTACAGATCACGGGGGTGCGCCCCAACGCGTGACGACGACCGTCACGCCGGATATACTAAAAGCAAATCCGGTCGGGCTGAATATAGCAGACAAGACTCGTATGAACTGCGTCGTGATATAGCCCGGCACAGAGGCGCCGCACACCCCCTATGCTTCACTGATGAAGTAATGGATCATGAATTCCCAGAAGTTTTTAAACCTGTGAACATTGAATCATATGATGGTACAACAGACCCCGCGGTATGGATCGAAGATTTCCTCCTCCACATCCACATGGCCCGCTGTGACGATCTACATGCCATCAAGTACCTCCCATTAAAACTCAAAGGACCTGCTCGGCATTGGCTCAATAGCCTGCCGGCAAACTCCATTAGCAGTTGGGAGAATTTGGAGGACGCATTCCTTGACAACTTCCAGGGAACTTATGTGCGACCACCGGATGCCGATGACTTGAGTCACATAACCCAACAGCCAGGGGAATCAGCCAGGAAATTTTGGACTCGTTTCCAAACTAAAAAGAACTAAATTGTCGACTGTCCGGATGCTGAGGCCTTAGCGGCATTTAAGCATAACATCCGCGACGAGTGGTTCGCCCGACACCTCGGCCAAGAAAAGTCGAAATCCATGACAGCCCTCACGACACTCATGACCCGCTTTTGTGCGGGCGAGGATAGCTGGCTGGCTCGCAGCAACAACACATCAAGAAACCCTGGCAATTCAGATGCCAAAGATAGCAATGGCAGGCCACGTCGCAACAGACACAAGCGCCGCAACAACGGCGACAACGCCGAAGACACGGCAGTTAATGCCAGATTCAGTGGCTCTAAATCCGGTCAGCGGAAAAAGGCGTTCAAAAGAAGCAATCCGGGCCCGTCCAGGTTGGACCGCATACTCGATCGTTCGTGTCAAATTCACGGCACCCCCGATAAACCAGCCAACCACACCAACAGAGAATGTTGGGTGTTCAAACAGGCCGGCAAGTTGAATGCCGAAAACAAGGAAAAGGGGCTGCATAGCGACGACGAGGAGTAGCCCCGGCCGCCGAACACAGGAGGACAGAAGAAATTTCCTCCCCAAGTGAAAACGGTAAACATGATATACGCAACCCATATTCCCAAGCGGGAACGGAAGCGTGCACTAAGGGACGTCTATGCAATGGAGCCAGTCGCCCCAAAGTTCAACCCATGGTCTTCTTGTCTGATCACCTTCGATCGCAGGGACCACCCCACCAGTATCCGTCATGGTGGTTCTGCCGCATTGGTCCTTGACCCCATCATTGACGGATTTCACCTCACTCAAGTCCTTATGGACGGTGGCAGCATCCTGAACTTGCTCTATCAGGATACAGTGCGCAAAATGGGTATAGACCCCTCGAGGATCAAACCCACCAAAACCACCTTTAAAGGTGTCATCCCAGGTGTAGAGGCCTGTTGCACGGGCTCAATCACACTGGAAGTGGTCTTCGAATCTCCAGACAACTTTCGAAGTGAGGAGTTAGTCTTTGATATCATCCCCTTCCGCAGTGGCTATCACGCACTGCTCGGACAAACCGCATTTGTCGGATTCAATGTGGTACCGCATTATGCATACCTCAAGCTCAAAATGCCAGGACCTCGCGGGGTTATAACAGTTAATGGAAACATAGAACGCTCGCTCCGCACGGAGGAGCACACTGCGGCCATCGCAGCAGAAGCGCAAAGCAGCCTTATGAGGCAAACCGCCAATTCGGTGAAAAAGACCCCGGACACCTTCAAGTGAGTCCGGAGTACCCTGCAAGAGGATCGCCACGCACGTTTAGAGCTCGCCTAGCAATTCGGCCTCCATTCTAGTCCAAGTCAAGCGGCGAAATTTGCGTCGCGCATACATAATTACGAACTCAAGATACCATGGGCATAGGCGGAGGCATGGCCATGGCACGGCCCACAATGCGGCTCAACCGCTTCAGGACCCGTATACCTTTAACATTTTCTTCCTTTTAGGCCCCTATTATTTGAAGGCCCTCGCCGATCGTCTAATTATCGGACCCGTCACGGGAAGGAAATGCCAAGGAAGCAAGAAGCCTTGACGTACAAGGGAATGCTTAGGCCCCACCGCACCGCGCCCCGCTCGGCCCCGCCGCTTCCTCCTCGCCACCGGCCACCCACCTCGCCGGAGTTTCGAACCTCGTCAGAATCCGCTCCGCACCGGATCTGGGCGGGTGGATGAGATCCACCCGTCCCCTGATCAAAACGGCCTCCCCGCGCCCCCAGATCCTCTCGTCCCGCAACGTCTCGTCCACTTTCTCTGAGGTCGAATTTCTCTAAGTCCTCAAATCCTCATATTTTAAGCCCTTGTTCATGATGCCATAACTTCATCACCGTTGCTCCATTTTGCGTGCATGAGATATCAAAATGTTCATCTGGTTGTGCTCTTCATTTTGTTCCATTGTGCCATGTTTGTTTGAGTCCATCTTGATGTCCAAATTGTTGATGCAAGAATGCTATAGAATGTTAGGTGTTGTTTCTTATCAGATTATGAGCATTTGACATTTTTGCCATGATTATTGTGTGCTGCATATGGACTTGAGCTCTACATGTGTTTTGGGCTATACCATGCATCTTTACAGGGGTGTATGCCATGTATTTTTGTGATCAATGTGGTGACTAGCACAAGCATGCAAAGTAGCTCTCGTGATGTTGCTGATTTCAAGGACTTAGAATTTCACTAAGTCATTTCCCTGTTGTTATTTTAATGCCATGTATTCATGTTGCTACAGAGAGATCCATGCTTCTTTTGAGTATCTTAAGTAAGGATGTTTTTGATATATTGTTGTGCTATATCCATCCATGTCCCTGTTTGCATTTATGGAGTGCCCTAGCATGACCCAATCTTACTCTACTTTTGCTATAAAATGTTTCTGGCAGATTGTTTACGTGTTAATCAATTTTGCCAAGGTTCTTGTAGTAGATCCATGCATGCTATGAGATTGTTCTTGCCATGGTTAGCTTCTTGAACATGTCTTCTTGCTGTTAGTATGCTTAGTTTGTCATGCAATGCCTTGTGTTGAGTGCATCGAGCTCGCAAAGAGGCCTTCGTAACTCTGCTTTTGCCATGTCCAGTTTTCTGCTAAGTCTGAATCTGTTCACGAAACTTGCTATGTTTACATGGCTGCCATCATATCTTATGTTCCTTTTTGTCTTATGGTCAGAAAGGGACTTTTGTTATATGCTTTGATTAGATTCATGCCATGCCTTGTATTGCTATGACCTGATCCTGTAGCATGTTGTTATCTTGCTCTAAACTTTGCTTCCTGATGTTAATTCCTGACATGTTATTTTCACCAAGTGTGTGAAGCTGATATCTTTTGCATTTTTGACATGCTTGTTTGAACTTGCTCTTGTGTGATTTTGTCATAGCTCAGTGTTCATCTTTTGTCAAGCATCTTGAGTAGATCACTGCCATGTTCTTTGTTGTTATGTTAGAGTGCAGTAGCTTAGTTTCTTGTTGCGTTCTAGATGGCATCGTGTTGTTAATCGCAGAATCGTGCCATTCTTGTTTTGCTTGCCTTTTGCAAACCGTGCATCCGATTTCGGTGATCTTTATATCGATTTCGATCGAAATCAACTCATCTTTCCAGCGGAGCACTTGGTTTGCCAAGTTGAGGCCTGGTTCAATCTTTTCCTTCCGGAGCATGCATATGCATTGCATATTACATCCCGCATATCATGCCATGTTTTGCATCATGTTGCTTGCGCATTGCACCATGGTTGATTGTGGTTTCCTTTGCTTGTGTTCTTGCTTTGGGTAGAGCCGGGAGACGAGTACGTGATCGAGGAACCCGTTGAGTATGCTTACAAGGATCAAGCTTACGTCAACCCGGAGAACTTGGCAGGAAAGATGATAGTACCCTCGAAATCACTTCTATCTTTGCTTGCTAGTTGCTCGCTCTATTGCTATGCTGCAATACCCACCACATGCTTTATCATGCCTCCCATATTGCCATGTCAAACCTCTAACCCACCTTTTTTCCTAGCAAACCATTGATTGGCTATGTTACCGCTTTGCTCAGCCCCTCTTATAGCGTTGTTAGTTGCAGGTGAAGTTGGAGTTTGTTCCATGTTGGAACATGGATATGTTGGGATATCACAATATCTCTTATTTTAATTAATGCATCTATACACTTGGTAAAGTGTGGAAGGCTCGACCTTATGCCTGGTGTTTTGTTCCACTCTTGCCGCCCTAGTTTCTGTCATACCGGTGTTATGTTCCTTGATTTTGCGTTCCTTACGCGGTTGGGTTATAATGGGAACCCCTTGACAGTTCGCCTTGAATAAAACTCCTCCAGCAAGGCCCAACCTTGGTTTCACATTTGCACTAACAACCTATCACCTTCCCTTGGGTTTTCGCGAACCCGAGGGTCATCTTTATTTTAACCCCCCCCCAGGGGCCAGTGCTTATCTAAGTGTTGGTCCGAACTAGAGCCCCTTGTAGCGCCACCTCGGGGAAACTTGAGGGTTGGTTTTAGTTGTACGGATTGCTCATCCGGTGTGCCCTGAGAACGAGATATGTGCAGCTCCTATCGGGATTTGTTGGCACATTCGGGTGGTCTTGTTGGTCTTGTTTTACCATTGTCGAGATGTCTTGTAACCGGGATTCCGAGTCTGATCGGGTCATCCTGGGAGAAGGAATATCCTTCGTTGACCATGACAGCTTGTGATGGGCTAAGTTGGGACACCCCTGCAGGGTATAAACTTTCGAAAGTCGTGCCCGCGGTTATGGGTAGAAAACCTGACACTTGACTTAATTAAAATGAATCAACCGCGTGTGTAGCCGTGATGGTCTCTTTTCGGCGGAGTCCGGGAAGAGAACACGGTCTCATGTTATGTTTGAACGTAAGTAGTTCTAGGATCACTTCTTGATCTTTGTAGCTTCTCCACCGTGCTTTCTTGTATTGCTATGATCTGATCCTATAGCATGTTGTTATCTTACTCTAAACTTTGCTTCCTGATGTTAATTCCTGACATGTTATTTTCACTAAGTCTGTGAAGCTGATATCTTTTGCACTTTTGCCATGCTTGTTCGAACCTGCTCTTGTGTGATTTAGCCGTAGCTCAGTGTTCATCTTTTTTCAAGCATCATGAGTAGGTCACTGACACATGCTTTGTTGTTATGTTAGAGTGCAGTAGCTTAGTTTCTTGTTGCATTCTAGATGGCATCGTGTTGTTAACCGCAAAATCGTGCCATTCTTGTTTTGCTTGCCTTTTGCAAACCATGCATCCGATTCCGGTGATCTTTATATCGATTTCAACCAAAATCAACTCATCTTTCCCGCGGCGCACTTGGTTTGCCAAGTTGAGGCCTGGTTCAATCTTTTCCTTCTGGAGCATGCATATGCATAGCATATTACATCCCGCATATCATGCCATGTTTTGCATCATGTTGCTTGCGCATTGCACCGTGGTTGACTGTGGTTTCCTTTGCTTGTGTTCTTGCTTTGGGTAGATCCGGGAGATGAGTACGTGATCGAGGAACCCGTTGAGTACGCTTACAAGGATCAAGCTTACGTCAACCCAGAGAACTTGGCAAGCAAGATGACCATACCCTCGGAATCACTTCTATCTTTGCTTGCTAGTTGCTCGCTCTATTGCTATGCCGCGATACCCACCACATGCTTTATCATGCCTCCCATATTGCCATGTCAAACCTCTAACCCACCTTTTTCCTAGCAAACCATTGATTGGCTATGTTACCACTTTGCTCAGCCCCTCTTATAGCGTTGTTAGTTGCAGGTGAAGTTAGAGTTTGTTCTATGTTGGAACATGGATATGTTGGGATATCACAATATATCTATTTTAATTAATGCATCTATACACTTGGTAAAGGGTGGAAGGCTTGGCCTTATGCCTGGTGTTTCGTTCCACTCTTGTCGCCCTAGTTTCCGTCATACCGGTGTTATGTTCCTTGATTTTGCGTTCCTTACACGGTTGGGTTATAATGGGAACCCCTTGATAGTTCGCCTTGAATAAAACTCCTCCAGCAAGGCCCAACCGTGGTTTTACATTTGCACTAACAACCTATCACCTTCCCTTGGGTTTTCGCGAGCCCGAGGGTCATCTTTATTTTAACCCCCCCGGGCCAGTGCTTCTCTAAGTGTTGGTCCGAATTAGAGCCCCTTGCAGCACCACCTCGGGGAAACTTGAGGGTTGGTTTTAGTTGTACGGATTGCTCATCTGGTGTGCCCTGAGAACGAGATATGTGCAGCTCTTATCGGGATTTGTCGCCACATTCGGGCGGTCTTGCTGGTCTTGTTTTACCATTGTCGAGATGTCTTGTAACCGGGATTCCGAGTCTGATCGGGTCGTCCTGGGAGAAGGAATATCCTTCGTTGACCGTGAGAGGTTGTGACGGGCTAAGTTGGGACACCCCTGCAGGGATTTGAACTTTCGAAAGCCGTGCCCGCGGTTATGGGCAGACGGGAATTTGTTAATATCCGGTTGTAGAAAACCTGACACTTAACTTAATTAAAATGAATCAACCGCGTGTGTAGCCGTGATCGTCTCTTTTCGGCGAAGTCCAGGAAGAGAACACGGTCTCGTGTTATGTTTGAATGTCAGTAGTTCTAGGATCACTTCTTGATCTTTGTAGCTTCTTGACCATGCTTTGCTTCTCTTCTCGCTCTCATTTGTGTAAGGTGGCCACCATATATGCTAGTGCTTGTTGCAGCTCCACCTCACTACCTTTTCCTACCCATAAGCTTAAATAGTCTTGATCGCGAGGGTGTGAGATTGTTGAGTCCCCGTGACTCACAGATTACTTCCAAAACCAGATGCAGGTGCTGATGATGCCATTCCAGGGGATGCGACCGAACTCAAGTGGGAGTTCGACGAGGATTCAGGACGTTACTATGTTTCCTTTCCAGACGATCAGTAGTGGAGCCCAGTTGGGGTGATCGGGGATCTTATGCATTTGGGGTTGTCTTTATTTTGGTTCCGTAGTCGGACCTTGATTGTATTCTGGATGATGTAATGCTATAATTATGTATTGTGTGAAGTGGCGATTGTAAGACAACTCTTTATCTCTATCTTATTCAGTATATGGGATGTGTAAAGATTACCCCTCTTGCGGCATGCCTACTATGCGGTTATGCCTCTAAGTCGTGCTCCGACACATCAGAGATATAGCCGCATCGTGGGTGTTACAAGTTGGTAATCAGAGCCTTCCCCGACTTAGGAGCCCCCTGCTTGATCGAATCACTGGCGTTGTTAAGTCTAGAAAAATGTTTTGAGTCTTTTAGAATTATATATATCGAAGAGTAGGATTCTTTTTACTCCTCAGTCCCTTTGTCGCTCTGGTGAGGCTTCTTGACGTAGAGTTTTGACTCTTCTCTTCTCAAATTTCACGAAAAAAATTGGATCACGCGGGTATCTTGGAATCGTTCTGATGGTTTTGTGACAAGAACATTGTTCTTGGTGCCTCCTGACATTTAGGGGTTGTGGCAGTGTCCCGGGGAGTTGAGCTCCGAGGTGTTGTCATCATAATTTTATCGTTGCAGTTCTGGAATACCTGAGTTTCGCCGACATCGAAAATCTCTTTTATGCAGTTGTTGGTGAGATAACCTCGACGCCACCCAGTACTGGGGCGGGAGTTCGGGAGTATTGACATAACTCGTATAACGGATGCTTTTCGAAGGTTGAGGTAAACGATTTCCGAAGGTTTCTTGGTTATGTGTTGAAGGATGGATACAGCTGGATGTAGGATTTGCTAGTTTTGGGTGAGATATTATGCTTCCCCTGTATCCCCAACACTTGATTGCATAACCAGAAAGTTTCGGGAGTTTATAAGTGGGAATTCAAGTATATCGTAGGATATCCTTCCAACAGACACATGATACGATATGGGATCTATCATATGTTTGTTCCGGCTTATTTTGCAAGACAAACCTTTGTTTTGCTTTAAGTTGTGGTATTCGAGTTGCTTCAATGTCAAGTGTTGATTCCATACCTTTTCCAAGTGGTGTTCTCATACTCCTATGTGAATACTAATCCTTCTTGATCTTCGAGTTTGCCATCTCAATTTCATCTGAACCGGTGTGCTCCTCTTCAAGTGGATCCGATCTTTTTCAACATTCGCAAGATCAACTCTAAGTATTCTCAATGGTGTTTGCTTCATCTGTCCCAAGTTGCCTTTGTTTTTCCCACCCTCCCACCCTTTTTCTTCGAGGACTCGGATTTCTTAATCAAGTATCAATTTTATTCATGTGAAGACTCTTCATTCCTTCCCTTCAATGTTCTTATCCGGTGATTCTCAAGAAGATACTAATGGAGCTTCAAGTTATCATTCTTCGTTATTTTTCTTCTCCGGTGGATTCAAATCAAGCTTTTGGTATTGATCATATCCCTTTTTCCTCGTTTCAAATACCTTCTCATACCGGTGCACCTCATAATCATCCACTCCTCGCTTTTCATTTGTTCTGCAGTGCTGAAGATATCTCGAAGATTCGTGCTTCCACTCTGTATTCGTTCAAGCCTTTTCAAGATTGTTATTTCATTCAAGCCATTTAATTCAACCAGTGCTATCTCTCTTGTAAATCATTTCAACGGTGCTTTTCTTTGAGTGGGCCCTAACCCACAGGTCTTTTCCCAGGATCTTACCTGACTCTTCTATTTTCTTGGAGCTATTCTCAAATTCATTTCAAAGTTTGACGTAAGGATGAATTGTCATCAGTCATATGTATTTCTCCAAGATCTTCCAAATTCTTTCATTGTCGATTCAACCTTTATATTCTTCTTTATTCCGGAGTGTCTCAAAGATTCATGGTGGTGTTTCTCGTCGTCATTCTCAACATTTGAAGACCGAAGGAGAGTTTTCCTCCAAATCCTTACCCGGTCTTCCAAAGATGCGAAGTTCAAGCTTGCTGCCATCCTCTCATAATTTTTTTCGATTGTGAGAATTCTTTTTACCTATCCGGAGCAAGTCAGGAGTCTTTTCAGCTTGATTCTCTGAAGGCCATCATTTCGGATTATTATTCTAGCTTTCAGCTCCCATTCTCCAAATCTTACCGGTGCATCGCTCAAGCATTCTCTAGTCAGTTCATTATCTCTTCGTTTCACTTGTATCTAAATCCCCTCAAGTATCTTCATTCTTTTTTCAATTCTCCCCGGTGAATTGTGCCTTTGCTATGTTCATTTTCAATTCTTACAGTGGTTCATTCAAGATTTCTTTTCCTTCGTCATCATATAAACTTATTCGTTGTTTCAATCCTATCGGTGGTTCGTTGAAGACCTTCTCGAGTTTGCGCTATATCTCTCTTAATCCTTTCTATGAGAATAAGTAGTATGCCAAATCCGTTGCTTGTCATTAATTTAAATTGGTGAAGGATACGCATAACATAATTCTTATTCTTGCTTCATCCAAGTGATTGATTCATTCTTCCGGAGTTTGCTCACGATGAGTAAATTCTCGGTTCAAGTGCTTCATACTTCTACCGGAGTTCCTTTCAACTTACCTTTTGTTTGATCATTCTTTTATTACCGGAGTTCTTCATGGAGGCTCTACATGATGGCTCATCAAGGATTTAATTCATTCTTGAAGCGTTCTTCAAGATTCTTTTCAGAGGAGTTCAAGCATTCTTCATCTTGCATTCCAAAGTGCAATTCTTTCATATCTCATCGTTGAGGTGGTGTTATGTCATTGTTGATAATTTCCCTTCGTGTTTCATGTTTCACAAGTTCTCAAGAGTGACATATCTAAATCCATCATTTTCTCTTCGCTCAAGACATCTTTTCAACCCCATCAATTCCTTCATTGGAGTTATCTTGGGTTATATTTCACCTAAAGCTTTCCCTAAGGATTGTTGCTATTTATGGTTCTTATAAATGACCCAAGTTCTTCATTTATCCTCCTAGTGAAATAAGTTTCTCGTCTCCTTGTTGATATCAATCCAATCTATTGTTTCTGTTAGTGGCAGAATTTCACCTCATAGTTTTGAGATGTGCTCCATAAGCCAACTACAACCTTGTTCTTTGCGTTGTTGGTTTTCCAACAACTCCGTTTGACCCTTCTCCTAAAGATGTTGTTCAAGCTCATTTGAGGTAGAAGATGTTGTTTTCTCCTTTGTTCTTTTGATTCCATTCTTACATTTGTTCCGGAGGCATTGTGTTGTTGCTCTCTTCAACCCATCTTCTTGTTTTGTCAAGACATGTTCCTTTCCTTGCTTATCCATTTAACCGGAGTGTTGTGTCCTCTGCGCAAGATCTTTTTGCCTTATCAAGTCTCGTATCTCTTTTCAACTGGAGTGTTGTCTGAATTTGTTCTTCCTCGTTCCTCTTTTCTGACGAAGATTGTCAACTTCGTTCATCTCCGTTGTATTCTTTCTTTCAAGTTGTTCAACCTCTCAAGGTTCTTTGGTTTCACTCGTTTGTCAAACAAGCAACTTAGTTTTACCTTTTCTCTTCCTCTTCCATTTTTCTCCGGTGCCATCCTAGATCTCGGGACGAGATCCTCTCGTAGTGGTGGAGTGTTGTAACGCCCTGAGACCGTTGCACCAGGTGTCTTGCAGTTATTTGCTGTTGTTGCCTTGTCATTTGTTTGTGTGTCATGCATTTCATATCATGTCATCAAGTGCATCGCATTTGCATACGTGTTCATCTCATGCATCCGAGCATTTTCCCCGTTGTCCGTTTTGCAATCCGGCGCTCCTACGTCCTCCGGCGCCCCCTTTTGCCTTTTTTCGTGTGCGGGTGTTAAACTTTCTCGGAATGGACCGAGATTTGCCAAGCGGCCTTGGTTCACTACCGGTAGACCGCCTGTCAAGTTTCGTGTCATTTGGAGTCCGTTTGATACTCCAACGGTTAACCGGGGAACCGTAAAGGCCTCGTGTGTGTTGCAGCCCAACACCCCTCCAAAGTGGCCCAAAACCCATCCAAACTCCCTCCATCCTCTCGGTCGTTCGATCATGATCGCATGGCCGAAAACCGCACCTCATTTGGACTCTCCTAGCTCCCTCTACCTATAAATATGTGCATCTCCCCGAAATTTCGGATGAAACCCTAGCCTTCTTCCACCTCCCTGCCGCTGCAAACCGCCGGCGACCAGCGCCGGGCCGCCGCCGCCCTTAAGCTGCCGCTCGCCTCCCGGCCCTGCGCGCCACCGACCGCTGCCTCCGCTGGTCGCCACCGCACTGCGCCCCGCTCGGCCCCGCCGCTTCCTCCTTGTCGCCGGCCACCCACCTCGCCGGAGTTCCGAACCTCGTCGGAATCCGTTCCGCACTGGATCTGGGCGGGTGGATGAGATCCACCCGTCCCCCGATCCAAACAGCCTCCCCGCTCCCCCAGATCCTCTCATCCCGCGCCGTCTCGTCCACTTTCTCCGAGGTCGAATTTCTCTAAGTCCTCAAATCCTCATATTTTAAGCCCCTGTTCATCATGCCATAACTTCATCACCATTGCTCCGTTTTGCATGCATGAGATATCAAAATGTTCATCTGGTTGTGCTCTTCATTTTGTTCCATTATGCCATGTTTGTTTGAGTCCATCTTGATGTCCAAATTGTTAAATTGTTGATGCAAGAATGCTATAGAATGTTAGGTGTTGTTTCTTATCAGATTATGAGCATTTGACATTTTTGCCATGATTATTGTGTGCTGCATATGGACTTGAGCTCTACATGTGTTTTGGGCTATACCATGCATCTTTACAGGGGTGTATGCCATGTATTTTTGTGATCAATGTGGTGACTAGCACAAGCATGCAAAGTAGCTCTCGTGATGTTGCTGATTTCAGGGACTTAGAATTTCACTAAGTCATTTCCCTGTTGTTATTTTAATGCCATGTATTCATGTTGCTACAGAGAGATCCATGCTTCTTTTGAGTATCTTAAGTAAGGATGTTTTTGATATATTGTTGTGCTATATCCATCCATGTCCCTGTTTGCATTTATGGAGTGCCCTAGCATGACCCAATCTTACTCTACTTTTGCTATAAAATGTTTCTGGCAGATTGTTTACGTGTTAATCAATTTTGCCAAGGTTCTTGTAGTAGATCCATGCATGCTATGAGATTGTTCTTGCCATGGTTAGCTTCTTGAACATGTCTTCTTGCTGTTAGTATGCTTAGTTTGTCATGCAATGCCTTGTGTTGAGTGCATCGAGCTCGCAAAGAGGCCTTCGTAACTCTGCTTTTGCCATGTCCAGTTTTCTGCTAAGTCTGAATCTGTTCACGGAACTTGCTATGTTTACATGGGTGCCATCATATCTTATGATCCTTTTTGGCTTATGGTCAGTAAGGGAATTTTGTTATATGCTTTGATTAGATTCATGCCATGCCTTGTATTGCTATGACCTGATCCTGTAGCATGTTGTTATCTTGCTCTAAACTTTGCTTCCTGATGTTAATTCCTGACATGTTATTTTCACCAAGTCTGTGAAGCTGATATCTTTTGCATTTTTGACATGCTTGTTTGAACTTGCTCTTGTGTGATTTTGTCATAGCTCAGTGTTCATCTTTTGTCAAGCATCTTGAGTAGATCACTGCCATGTTCTTTGTTGTTATGTTAGAGTGCAGTAGCTTAGTTTCTTGTTGCGTTCTAGATGGCATCGTGTTGTTAATCGCAGAATCGTGCCATTCTTGTTTTGCTTGCCTTTTGCAAACCGTGCATCCGATTTTGGTGATCTTTATATCGATTTCGATCGAAATCAACTCATATTTCCAGCGGAGCACTTGGTTTGCCAAGTTGAGGCCTGGTTCAATCTTTTCCTTCCGGAGCATGCATATGCATTGCATATTACATCCCGCATATCATGCCATGTTTTGCATCATGTTGCTTGCGCATTGCACCGTGGTTGATTGTGGTTTCCTTTGCTTGTGTTCTTGCTTTGGGTAGAGCCGGGAGACGAGTACGTGATCGAGGAACCCGTTGAGTACGCTTACAAGGATCAAGCTTACGTCAACCCGGAGAACTTGGCAGGAAAGATGGCCGTACCCTCGAAATCACTTCTATCTTTGCTTGCTAGTTGCTCGCTCTATTGCTATGCTGCAATACCCACCACATGCTTTATCATGCCTCCCATATTGCCATGTCAAACCTCTAACCCACCTTTTTTCCTAGCAAACCATTGATTGGCTATGTTACCGCTTTGCTCAGCCCCTCTTATAGCGTTGTTAGTTGCAGGTGAAGTTGGAGTTTGTTCCATGTTGGAACATGGATATGTTGGGATATCACAATATCTCTTATTTTAATTAATGCATCTATACACTTGGTAAAGGGTGGAAGGCTCGGCCTTATGCCTGGTGTTTTGTTCCACTCTTGCCGCCCTAGTTTCTGTCATACCGGTGTTATGTTCCTTGATTTTGCGTTCCTTACGCGGTTGGGTTATAATGGGAACCCCTTGACAGTTCGCCTTGAATAAAACTCCTCCAGCAAGGCCCAACCTTGGTTTCACATTTGCACTAACAACCTATCACCTTCCCTTGGGTTTTCGCGAGCCCGAGGGTCATCTTTATTTTAACCCCCCCCCCCGGGCCAGTGCTTATCTAAGTGTTGGTCCGAACTAGAGCCCCTTGCAGCGCCACCTCGGGGAAACTTGAGGGTTGGTTTTAGTTGTACGGATTGCTCATCCGGTGTGCCCTGAGAACGAGATATGTGCAGCTCCTATCGGGATTTGTTGGCACATTCGGGCGGTCTTGTTGGTCTTGTTTTACCATTGTCGAGATGTCTTGTAACCGGGATTCCGAGTCTGATCGGGTCATCCTGGGAGAAGGAATATCCTTCGTTGACCATGAGAGCTTGTGATGGGCTAAGTTGGGACACCCCTGCAGGGTATAAACTTTCGAAAGTCGTGCCCGCGGTTATGGGTAGAAAACCTGACACTTGACTTAATTAAAATGAATCAACCGCGTGTGTAGCCGTGATGGTCTCTTTTCGGCGGAGTCCGGGAAGAGAACACGGTCTCATGTTATGTTTGAACGTAAGTAGTTCTAGGATCACTTCTTGATCTTTGTAGCTTCTCGACCGTGCTTTGATTCTCTTCTCGCTCTCATTTGCGTAAGGTAGCCACCATATATGCTAGTGCTTGCTGCAGCTCTACCTCACTACCTTTTCCTACCCATAAGCTTAAATAGTCTTGGTCACGAGGGTGTGAGATTGCTGAGTCCCCGTGACTCACAGATTACTTCCAAAACCAGATGCAGGTGCCGATGATGCCATTCTAGGGGATGCGACCGAACTCAAGTGGGAGTTCGACGAGGATTCAGGACATTACTATGTTTCCTTTCCAGACGATCAGTAGTGGAGCCCAGTTGGGGCGATCGGGGATCTTATGCATTTGGGGTTGTCTTTATTTTGGTTCCGTAGTCGGACCTTGATTGTATTCTGGATGATGTAATGCTATAATTATGTATTGTGTGAAGTGGCGATTGTAAGACAACTCTTTATCTCTATCTTATTCGGTACATGGGATGTGTAAAGATTACCCCTCTTGCGACATGCCTACTATGCGGTTATGCCTCTAAGTCGTGGTCCGACACGTGGGAGATATAGCCGCATCGTGGGTGTTATAGCCTCATAGGGTGCCGGAACTAGCATCTCCGTTAAGAGAGCCCTTGCTGGATCTTCGGGCAGTGGGGCCGGACAATCGATCCGCTCCGCTATCGCGAGCCAGTCCTGTTAAATGGCGTGGAGGCTTAGATCCCCCACATGATTATACTGGGGAAAGAAACATCTTACGAGATATAAGGAGCTCACCGGATTGGCAGGGCGCTTTGCGCTGAGTCCGTGACCCTCAGTAAGGGGAGGAGGTACCTCGGCGGACTTAAACAGCACCTTCCAGATGTCCTGGTGCGTCGTGTCGAAGAGCTCTCACAACATATGGTGCTTAGCCGGGTCGAACTCCCACATATTGAATGCCCGTCTTTGACACGGGAGGATCCGGCGGAAGAGCATGACCTGGACCGCGTTGACAAGCTTGATTTTCTTGCTTATCATGTTTTTAACATAGTTCTGGAGTCCCGTCAGCTCCACCGATGAACCCCAGGATAGGCCCTTCTCTTTCCAGGAGGTGAAACGCATGGGGATGCCGGATCGAAATTCGGGGGCCGCCACCCAGTTGGTGTCACGCGGTTCGGTGATGTAGAACCACCCCGATTGCCACCCCTTCACGATCTCCACATAGGAGCCTTCGAGCTAGGTGACATTGGGCATTTTGCCCACCATGGCGCCTCCGCACTCCGCTTGTTGGCCGACCACCACCTTCGGTTTAACGTTGATGGTCTTCAGCCACAGGCCGAAGTGGGGCTTGATGCGGAGGAAGGCCTCGCACACGACGATAAACGTGGAGGTGTTGAGGATGAAATTGGGGGCCAGATCGTGGAAGTCCAGCCCGTAGTAGAACATGAGCCCGCAGACAAATGGGTGGAGGGAAAATCCCCGCCCGCGGACGAAAGGGGTAAGGAATACAACCCTTTCGTGGGGTTCGGGGGTAGGGACGATCTGCCCCGCGTCTGGGAGCCAATGCGCGATATCTGCGGCCAGGTATCCGGCTTCCCGGAGCTTCGTAATGTTCTCCTCCGTAACAGAGGAGACCATCCACTTGCCTCCCGCTCCGGACATGTTTGGAGTGGTTTTGCGGAGAAAATGTGAACTTGGACACTGGAGCTCGAGTGCACGAGAATGGATGGGCAGGGAAGAAGAAGGCGTGGGTGAAAAGGAGGAGTCCTTGTCCCTTTATAAGGGCGGAAGAAACTATGCACCTCCCCACCTGCCTGGTAAACTTGCTTATTCCCCAAGCACCGTGATTGATGGCGCGGTTGGGTTACCCACACCCGTATTGATGAGAATCTCGTGATAAGGGGAAACGATCTCTGCTTTGAAAAGACGTGCCGAGAAAACCGCCTCGCAATATGTGCAGTAGATGGTTGAGAAAAATGGTTCGAATAATGACTGGGCCATGGCGTGATGTCACGCTATGAAATTTGTCAGCAGATTAGATTTCTGGGATATTGTACTCTCTATGGTGGTATGTGGAATTTGTTTTGCAGAGCCGGACACGATCCTTGTGTTCAAAATCTTCTATGGAGTATTCGGAGGAAGAACCCGCCTTGCAATGCCAAAGACAATCTGCGTGCCGGACTCGTCGTCATTGAAGCCTGGTTCAGGGGCTACTAAGGGAGTCCTAGATTAGGGGGTCCCTAGACAGCCGGACTATATCCTTTGGCCAGACTGTTGGGCTATGAAGATACAAGATTGAAGACTTTGTCCCGTGTCTTGGTGGGACTCTCCTTTGCGTGGAAGGCAAGCTTGGCAATTCGGATATGTAGATCTCCTCCCTTGTAACCGACTTTGTGTAACCCTAGCCCCCTCCGGTGTCTATATAAACCGGAGGGTTTAGTCCGTAGGAAAACAACAATCATAATCATAGGCTAGCTTCTAGGGTTTAGCCTCTATGATCTCGTGGTAGATCAACTCTTGTAATACTCATATCATCAAGATCAATCAAGCAGGAAGTAGGGTATTACCTCCATCGAGAGGGCCCGAACCTGGGTAAACATTATGTCCCATGCCTCCTGTTACCATCCGCCTTAGACGCACAGTTCGGGACCCCCTACCCGAGATCCGCCGGTTTTGACACCGACAGCAAATGTCCTAGCGGAAGGATTTAGTCGTGGAGCCATCGCAACTAGGTTAGCTTAAAGGGGTTAAACGGGACAAAGGACATAGAATTTATGTTGGTTCGGCCCCTTGCGGTGAAGCTAAAGGCCTAATCTAGTTTGAGGTGGTATTGCTAGGGTTTCGATTACCAGGGAGCGAATACGCTTGACCTAGTTCTTGATCTCTTGTTTCTTGCCCTAAACCGCCGCCGAGTCGTCCCTTTATATACACAGGTTGACGCCTGGCGACTCACGGAGTCCCGGCCGGCTCATACATAACGTGTCCGGCTCGGTGACTAACTACGCATGCCTTACAACACAAATCATACATATACGGCGGTTCACACCCGTGGGCCTCAAGCTGCCTTTGGACTTTGGGCCTTCAACAAGCCTTCCTTGTGAACCATCATCTTCAAAATCTTCATGGGCCTTGTCATTATAACCCGCGTGTGGCATGACCCGGCCCCTCCTGGGTGGGTCATACCCAATAGTTATATCCCCAACAGTGAGGGATATGTGAATGATGATGATGATGATGTTGAAGCCTTCCCGGTGAGGATGGTGGAGGTGGCGGCCTCCTTCTTGTTGTTTCCTTCCTCCGGATCACTCCAGCGGCTAGGGTTCCTACTCCTGGACGATTTTCTGGTGTATCTAGGCATCTCCTCCACAATCCGTCTTCACAGGGTGAGTATATTGACCCAGTGGCGGCGATGGCGTTCCATACGACCGCTCATACGAGATGCGGTCGTATGGGACGTTGCCTTTTGCTCTGGAGGCTTGGCGACGATTGCTTATTTGCCCACTTTGCTTCATTCTTTTATGGTAGGTGATTATCACTTTAAATACGTGATTCCACTACCATTTTACGGGATTTATTCCATATAATATTATTTGGTCAAAAAAGTGTTATCTAAGGAAAACAACAAAAAGAATTCCGTGAACGTGGTAAAATTTCACAAAGCCTACTGAGTAGGCATAAAAACACTGGAAAAATATTCAGAATTCAGAGTCATCACATGTTAACACTCTGTGTTATAACAATTGACTTCTGACAATATTATCTAACGTCATACTCTCAATTTTGTTTTAGGACTACCGTTACACTTAACGATATGCTAAGATCCAGAAAACATGATCACCAACAACACTTGAGCTAGTCTTAGGGGCGAGACTAGGAATTTTATCTTACCATTTATCATTCCACATGTGCATATGATTTTTCCACTGAATCGCATATTACATGATCATAGCAATTATAGCATAGAATATAAACTCTTAATTATGAACATGGAAATATGATAATGCAATATCATTGCCTCTAGGACTAGGGAATATTTCCAACACTTCAGTCTCCATGTGCTCATCTTCAGGGCCGATTTGACATCAGCCCGGTGAACAATTCTCCCACATTCCAATCTAACATCAGTTTGAGGTCTTGGCGTGGAGCTAGGTCGATTGCCTGCCCCCCCCCCCCGAGCTATGTCGTCGGGTGCAACGAGAGATTCTCACCCTTGTCCTAAGCATAGTTTGCTATTGATGTTAGAAGGGGTGCGCCTCGTTACTCCTTGATTTGGTTTGACACCCAGCTCAAGAAGACTGGTTCAACGCTGGAGTCCACGGTATGCCCTAAGTCACTGGATCTAACATCCTACATAGGTGGCCAGCCGAATTGGCGGGAAGGTCACACTGCCAAAGACAAAGGCCCGTCCTGGCACAAAGGACATGCCAGCCTGGCCTGATCGCTGATCTTGATCTCCATCGAATCACGACGACTACGTAGTGGGACCTGCATTGGCCATCAATGACGGAGTCGATTCTGGCGAATCTCGGGTAGGGGGGCGAGCTAGTAGCCTAGGTGTGATTGTAACATGGACGCGAGGTTTTACCTAGGTCCGGGATCTCTCAAAGACTTAACACCCCAAGTCATGCTTGTGTTTGTATTGATTTGGGATGGAGTACAAAGTAGGTGTTGATCTATCACGACATTTTTCTGTCCCTTCTATGAGCCCTACCCCTTGGTTTGTATAGATACTAGGGGTTCTAGGGTTACTAATAAGTTGGCTACGTATAAGACAATCATATTTTAAAGGACCTCTAAGTCTTGGAGCAGGCGGCAAGTCTTCGGGAACATTCCTTCTACGCACACTGGGCCTTCTAGAGATCTCGGTGGACTGCAATGGGGAGGGTCCACATTACGTTTGACATCTCTCATCCCCTTCTTTTACATTCATATGCAAAGTATTTTCTTTTCACTACATACTCTTTAGACTTTCATGTGTACGGTGTTGCTTGACTTGTGATAATTGCTAAAACTTGACAAGAACTAAAGTTGGGAAAATGTTAAGTTTTTATTTGATCAAGTAGTCTAATCGCCCCCACCTCTAGCCTACTTACGATCCTTCAATGTTGATCTACCATGAGATTGTTCTGTCCCTTCTACATGACATATCCCTTGGTTTATATAGATACTAGGGGTCTAGGGTTACAAATAAGTGGGCTATGTATAAGACAATCGTACTGTATACAACCTCTAAGTCTTGGAGCAGCCGTCAAGCCTTTGGGAACATTCCTTCTACATGCCCTGGGCCTTCTAGAGATGGCCCCTTGGTGGGCCGCAATAGGGGGGTCCTCGGCCCGGCCCATCTGGCCAGGAGACAGGCGTGGTGAGTGACCCCTAGTCTGAGACACCATCACACACTCTAGCCGAGTTCCTACACCAGGCGATAAGAGATACGTTTTCTTACAAACACGGTACATGAATAAACGCTCTCACACATGTACATACACTTACTCATATGAATGCATAGATGCACACCTTATCCCTATGAGCACAACAAGTGCCCGTTGTGGACGAAGACTTACATCCCATTCAAAGAATATTCTGTCACACCGAAACGTCAATCTATGGTCTGATTCTTAGGGGTGCTCCCAATGCTCTACCTTGTACAAGTGCTAAGGTTGTCATGTAGGTAAAAAAGATGACATGACAAGGTAATTAAGAGGAGAGAGATGGGTGTGGTGACCCCAGGAAGAAACAATCCAAGCGCGGGAACCTAGGGAAAACACTTAGATGAAAGAAGTCCATCAATGCATGGATAACTTTAGTTGCTAAATCATTAAATGAAGGATGCTTAGCTACAACAAGTTAAGCACCTTTGCATTGTGGACTTTAGTTGCTTAGCTCTTTAATGTGCTTAGCACCTCATCTAGGCTGGTCGTAATGAGAGTATCATAAGCGGTATCATGCATGCCAACTAGACATTTTGGATGATGTGGCACACAATTAAATGAGGAAAGAGAGGGTGTGGTATCTTATCATGATACCGTATCATATTAAATGTTGTACTACTTTGTGTCATGCATGGTAATTAATAAGGCAACCTAAGATACTACTACAACTTATAATACTATGCATTACAGAGGTAGTATCATATACTGGTATCATATGCATGATACTAGTACTCCATCCGTCCTTGAAAAAGTATACTTCCAACTTTGTTGGAGGGTCAAACTATCTCAAAGTTTGACCTAGTTTGTGCAAAAATATGTCAATGATTGTGAAACCAAATAGGTATATAACGAAAATATATTTTATCATAAATCTAATGCTACTAAATTTATTTTCTTTTGCCACGAACATGGGGAGCTTTAGTGCATAGCTAACATGTGATTACAATCTGCCCTTAGGCTACTAAGGAGAAAGGATGGACAACCCTCCAGCCAACAGTCTGAAACCAATAAGGAACATGCCCATTTAGCACATAGGTCTGCCATAGTATTAGCATCCCTTTGGACATATTTAACAGAAAAAGAGATAAAACTTGAAGACTTCTCCCCAATATCATCTAGAATAGGCGCAACAATTGACCTCGAACTGTCACGCGGCGACTAGAGGTTGACAACCTCTAAACAATCCACTTCCATCAGCACATGTGAGAAACCACGCAGCTGAGCGAAGATGACTCCCTCCCGTGGAGCTAAGGCCTCCGCAATGAGGAGGTCTGTCACCCCCGAGAAAGGTTTACTCCATGCTCCCATGAACGATAGGTGAGATCGAGCCATCCCACCCCCTCCCACACACCGAGCTTCATTGTTGATAGCACCATCCGTGTTAATCTTGATCCACCCCACATCCGACGTGCGCCACTTGGCTCCTGACACACCACGCGTAGGCTTCGGAACATCAAGCATAATAAGATCATCGCGAACTGATTTTACCGCCTGCACTGGATCATATGACACCTTGTCATGAGTCCATCGATTTCGATCAGACCATATTGCATGCATAACAGTAATGATTTTGCATCTATCTTGGTCTTCGATGATATCGTCCATCAACACATCCCTTGCCCAAGTGGCAGGGTGTAGCCTTGGTAATTTCAAACCCAAGAAATCTCGGGCTGCTGTCCAAAACTGTTTGGCATGTGAACAGTTTATCAATGCATGTCGCAAATCTTCCACTGAAGCCTTGCATAAATCACACACTGCTGTCATCCGAATATGACGATGCTGAAGAGTAGCGTAGTCCGGAAGAATTCCGCATAAGACCCGCCACCAAAACACACGGACTCTGGGAATAACCTTTAGTTTCCACAAGGCGATCCACATGGGTCTATCTGAATTGAAGTCTCCACTATCGTTCCTTCCTCTAGAGCTGAGCGCTCTTTCCGAGTCACTAAAGCACGATAAGCCGTTTTGACAGAGTAGACACGGGACCTCTCCAAGTCCCATGCAAGATAATCCTCACCACCAGCCGATCTCAATGGTATATTCAAAATAGCATCTGCATCTGGTGCAAGAAAATTCCTTCGAACTAAATCCACATCCCACGTACCATTCTCATGATCAAATAATTCAGAGACATGATGTATAGGATCGTTCCCAATACGTCCCATGGGCTTGAGAGTAGTCGTGTTTGGTATCCAGTGATCCATCCAGATGGAGATGGACTCTCCATCCCCAACTCTCTTGATCAAACCTTGCTCCAGCGCAACTTGTCCTGAGATAATCGCTTTCCACGTAGCAGACGCCGAGCGAAGCGCTGTAGCCTCCATGAAACTACAGTTAGGAAAATACTTGCCTTCAAAACTCTAGAACACAAGGAGTCAGGGTGTGTCATCAGCCGCCACCCGTGCTTGCCGAGTAGGGCTATATTAAAAGGTTCAAATTCATGAAATCCCATGCCACCTTATGTTTTCGGTACAAAGAGATTCTTCCATGACAGCCAATGAAGAGATCTCCTGTCAATGTTGCTGCTCCACCTAATATTTGGCCATAGAGGAGGTTAATTGTGAGCAGACCCCCTTGGTCAGTTGAAAGCAAGTCATGCTGAAAGTAGGTATGGCTTGGACCACTGATTTGAGCAATACTTCCCTCCCAGCACACGCCAAGTTCTTCTCTGACCAACCTTGCATTTTACTCCGGCTTCTCTCACCAATATGAGAAAAACTTCCACTTGTGATCCTACCGACTGCTGTTGGTAAACCCAAGTAGCGTTCGGTAAAAGCTTCGACAAAAATTCCTAGTGTCTGTTTAGTCTCTGTCCTTAGCGGTGGTAACGCATTAGGACTGAGATAAACTGCACTCTTCTCCCAGTTTACTGTCTGTCCAGAGCAGGTAGCATAGATCCTGAGGATGTCATTCAATCTATTTGCACTTTCCACCTTTGCATTCATAAAGATCAAGTTGTCATCCGCAAAGAGCAAATGATTAACCCAAGGCGAGTGAACACTCACCCTAATGCCTCGGTTAATATATGCACCACCATAATAATTCATTAAGGATGTGAGGCCCTCTGCACATATAAGCAAGAGAAAATGAGATGCTGGATCCCCTTGTCGCAACCCTCTGGAGGGTGTGAAAAACGGCAAAAGTGAGTCGTTTACCTTAAATGTGAATCTGACGGAGGTGACACATTTCATAATGTGACGCACTAACTTATCGCAGAACCCAAGTCTGACTAACATTGCCTCCAAATAATGCCATTCCACACGATCATAAGCTTTTCAACATGTCGAGTTTGACAGCACAAGAGGCTTGTTTACATCGCTTCTTTTTCTTCATTGCATGTACACTTTCATAAGCTACCAGGACGTTGTCAGTGATAAATCGCCCCGGCACAAAAGTACTTTGTTCCTCCCCAATTATCTCATCCATCAGCCCGCGTAACCTATTGGTGATCGCCTTCGCTGCAATTTTGTATAGGACCGGGCAAAGAGAAATTGGTCGGTATTGAGATATCTTCTAGGGATTCCGTACCTTGGGAATTAGAGTGATGGTTCTGTCATTGAGGCCCAACGGCAGCTCCCCCCCCCCCATTCAGAAAATCGAGCACGGCCACCGTAACATCACCGCCTAAAACATCCCAATGTCGCTGGAAGAAACCAGCGGTAAAACCGTCCACACCTGGCGCTTTCGACGACGCCATTTGGAAAAGAGCATTGCGTACCTCCTCCGTCGTGAATTCCTTCTCAAGTAAACCGTTCATAGCGTCATTAACACGAGGCGGAACAAATTGCAACATATCTGACATGTCGTTGTATCCCTGGGAATGATAGAGGTTCTGATAGAAATCCATAACCTCGGCCTCCACCTCATCAGGATCATCACAGACCGAGCCATCAGCTCTCTCCAAGGAGACAATTCTATTGCTTCGACTACACTGCGCTGCCTGAGATTGATAGTATTTTGTGTTCCGGTCTCCTTTGCGCAGCCAGTTAACTCTTGACCTTTGTTTCATCCACACCTCTTCTTGTCTTAAAATTTCTTGCAGTTGAGCCGCCACCCTGAGTTCTTCAGTGTTCGCCCCCCTCCCAATGGAGGCTGCTCTCAGCCGCTCCAACTGTTTCTAGAGTTTCTTCACCTTTTTGGCCATATTTCCAAACTCGCGATCACCCCATGATCCGAGTCCACTTTGGACAGTTGTAAGTGCATGCACCACACCCTCCAAACCTCCACGGCTAGACTCGGATTGCCATATTTCTTTGACAAGAGAATTGTAATCACTATGAGTCTGCCAAACATTTTCATAACAAAACGGTCGCGGACCGTGTCGGCACCCTCTCACTTGTACCTTCTCAACTCAGATAGCATATAGCAGCGGTCAGATGCTGTTGAGCTGATATGCTTGACACATGAATACGCGTACAAGGATAGAAAATTAGCATTAACCAGAACACGATCAAGTCTAGCTTTTACATTTGTACTTCCTTGCTGCTTATTATCCCATGTAAAGGGAACACCTCTCCATCCAAGATCTTGGAAGGAGCAAAAATCAACTGCTTCACGAAATGAGCGCATTTGCCACTCCGGCCTTGCGTGCTCGCTAAAATGCTCGGTTGCATACATGGTCTCGTTGAAATCGCCCATGCACAGCCACCCTTGATGCCGACCGCCATGCAATGTACGCAAAAACTCCTAGTTGTGGTGTCTATTTTTAGTTCGGGGTTCTCCGTAAAAACCTGTGAAATGCCAAGGTTCAGTCTGGTCATTCCCCTTGACAAACACATCAATATGAGCCTTACTATAATTCTTGAGTTCAACATGCACGCTATCATTCCAGTATAGCCCAATGCCTCCACTAAGGCCACTACTATCAACAGCAAAACAGCCAGAAAAACCAAGTAAGTTTTTAAGACTTTCAACACGTTTTCCTTGAATCTTTGTTTCCATAACAAACAGAAGGGAGGGACCTTCCTGCTTCACCACTTTGCGAAGCTCCCGAACTGTCTCAGGGTTCCCAAGCCCTCGACAGTTCCAACTCAAACAATTCATTGGGACGGGCAGGGCTGCATAGCAGCCTCTGCCGAATTCTCAGGCGTTGGTTTCTTCTTTTCCGGTAGCCGATTGAACTCCCACTCGATCCCAAGATCTTCACCATCCCCCTGTTCCTTGGGACACCCCGGCTCAGGGTTCTGCACCCCCTCACCCGATGTTGTCAGTAGTAGGGGAGGTGCGCTGTCGACACGGCGATAAACCTGCTTTGGCGCCTCCTTTCTCTTGTTATTAATTTGATGGCATGAATGTTGGTCTATTATTGTATAAATATGGTCAAACATAAAAAAATGACTTTCTAACAAAGTTGGAAGTACAATTTTCAAGGACGAAGAGAGTATATGATACTTCTCATTACAACCAGCCTTAACACCAGTGTATTGGAGGAGGTCTTCGTGGGCTAGAGGTATCGCTGCTCTTCTAATCATCTGATCACATGTTGGTCGTCTAGAAATAGGGTTTTTGAGGAGTGTCTTGGTGTGACTACTCGCTCAAGTTCCACTACATCCACTTCCGTCCACTTGCTTCAACTAGTTTCTCTACAACAGAGGACCATCTTGTTTCCGCCGTTATGGTTGAACATGTTGTTGTAACGGAGTTTCTGGTGCCCTTATATATTCGGACCTCTTTCTAGACATGTGCCATTGGTCCATACGCCTATGGTCTTTCTACTCTGTCGTATGCAATCTGCCATGTCAATAATCTTGTGATTAGTCTGGATTAAACTTAGTAGCAGGAACTGCTTAATCTCCGTGTATGCCAATGTCTACAATCTAAAAAAAAAAACAGAAGCAAAAGAAACAGTAAAATCACCACGCTAGTGTAAAAATATCAAGCTGCCCCAACCTAAAAAAAGACAATTACAGCTAATCACCAGCAGAACACGGCCGCTCCTAATCAGAGTAAATTAAGCCATGGGCTAATCAGCTCGCTCCTCGTCCGCGTTTGATTCGATTTGATTTGGATCGGGTTTAATGCTCCATCCATCACTCACGCGGCTCGAAGCCCTTAATTAAGCCGTAAACAGCAGCTGGGGACGCGTGCTGCGTGCGTGCCGCGGTACGTATTTTTCGCGGCTCCCCAAGCGTTTCCCGGTAAACAAGTGCTGTTTGGTTAGCAGGGACGGCAGTAAAATAATGTTACTGCTGTCATGGGGCCGAGGGCTAATAGGAGGAGGAGGAGATAAGGACGGTTGTGCTTATCGGTGGATGACAGGTGTTAGCGCCTAGTATAGTACCATGTGCTATTGCTACCCTAACCTAGCGCGTAGGGTAATTTGAGTACTCCCTAATTAGCACAAATCCATACGAATTCCCATGTGTTTAGGCCTCCTTTGATTTGAAGGAATCTGATAAGATTTCTAGAGGATAGGATTTTTATAGAAAAAATTTCTGTGGAGCCCTTTGATTTGTAGGAATGGATTTCTGTTCCTATATAGGATAGGAATCAATCCTTCACATTTTAGGGTCTCTTTGATTCGTAAGATTGTCAAAATGAAGGAATAGAAAAAATGCAGGAATAGAATGGCATGTCCCATAGTATCCTACAGGATTTGAAAGAATGTTTGATAGCGCAGGGAAAATAAAGGAATTCTACAAAGAGGTTTGAGTGGATGGAAATTTTCCTCCAAATGTAGTACAAATGGATCCTATAGAAAAATTCCTAAGGATGCCAATCCTACGAACCAAACGAGCATCACAGGAAGAATTCCTAAGGGTTAAAATCCTCCAAAAATGGTATGCAATTCCTTTAAATCAAATGAGCCCTTAAAAGGAAAAAAACATTAGGCTAGACTCAATGAAAAAAATCATTTTTTATGAATCAAGTGACATCTCTTTTTTTATAGGTCATCTCATTTTCTATGATTTTTCTATTCCTATGAACCAAAGAAGGCCTAATTCTGCTAAACACACCATTGCAAAAATAAAATCAATCATCTTGAAAAGAATTTTGCTGATTGCAAAAATCAATCAACAAACCCCTTTTTTTTATGGATCTGCACTATATCCCATGCATCAAGGCAAGTACACTGGAATAGTAGAGAGTACAGTACCGTTTTAAACATTTTGTTCAAAAAATCTAGTCGGTTAATGATACTAGTACAGTATTATTTGCAAGGAAGAGTTTCAGCAATATTGACTGTATTTAAGGCCTTAGCTAAGGCGATGACTTTACCACTAATGATGAGTCCAGCACGCAACAACCTTCGCCCACGTTCGTTAACGAGGCTTAACTAACTAACAAAGCGTCTCATCTCAGCTCCTAGTTTTACCGTTGAAAAGATGCTTGCAGTGAGATTGGGTTTCAAGTTTCATCGTCGTCAACAGTAAAAAGGGGCCCTCCCAGTCCCAGAGGAGAATAAACATATCTCGAGATTGGGATTTGATAGGGGGAGGGGGGCAGCCAGGTCAAAAAAGGCGAAAGTGAAAATTTGCTCGTGATATCTTTCGGGGGGTTATTTTTACTGTTTTTTTACTCCTTGTGATTGGGCCGGTCAGTGAGCGGGCAGTGAAAAGTCGTGAGCCCATGCGGCCGTCACATGCTCGCTCGCCGGTGCCTGGCTCCACTGCCCACTCTGCGTGGGGACCGCGCCCGAGGCGAGGGAAGGGTGGGATCCTCTGCGCGCGTAGGCTCCGGAGATTCAGCTACGTGTGGTGATTGTCTCAAAAAAAAAAAAGCTACGTGTGGTGAGGCTGATCTGTGGCGTGTAGACCGATAGGTTTATGTATATGGAATATGATTTGTTTGTAAAGGATGATAATGACAACAGTAGAGAAGGCGGTGGAGCGAACAATGATAGTACGTGGAAGCTTTTGGATCTCAAAACAGTGCCGATGGGGCAACAAGCCGGCAATCATGTAACAGGATGAGGATTTGATGAGACACGATGGCGCTAGAAGGAAACAATTATATGCTCCTACCATTATCTGGTTGTCTTCAAAATATGTGTACCAGTATTAGGTTTACAAGCATATTTTGAAGACAACCATTATTAGGCAGCCCAGGACGCGTCCTGGTGAGTTGTGTCCTCCTCGGCCCACCTCCGATGCTCCTTTTCTGTATATAAATCATTTTGACCTATAAAAAAATAAGAAAAGGACTTTCGGGATGGAGCGTCGCCGTCTCGAGGCGGAACCTGGACAGAAGCACTTTTGCCCTCCCGTGGAGTGATTTCGCCGGGGGAACTTCCCTCTCGGAGGGGGGAATCAATCCACTTGGGTGCGCCAGGCAGCCCAGGACGTGCCCTGGTGAGTTGTGCCTTCCTCGGCCCACCTCCAGTGCCCCTCTTCTGGTATATAAGTCATTTTGACCTAGAAAAAATAAGGAGAGGACTTTCTGGACGGAGCGCCGCCGTCTCGAGACGGAACTTGGGCAGGAGCACTTTTGCCCTCCGGTGGAGTGATTTCGCCAGGGGAACTTCCCTCCCGGAGGGGGAAATCATCGTCACATCATCACCAACAACTATCTCATCTTGGGGAGGGCAATCTTCATTAATATCTTGAACAACACCATCACCTCTCAAACCCTAGTTATCTCTTGTGTTCAGTCTTTGTACCAGAACCTCATATTGGTACTTGTGGGTGACTAATAGTGTTATTACATCTCGTAGTTGATTACTATATGGTTTATTTGGTAGAAGATTATATGTTCATATCCATTATGCTATTTAATACTGTTGGGGAACGTAGTAATTTCAAAAAAAAATCTACGGACATGCAGGATCATGGTGATGCATAGCAACGAGAGGGGAGAGTGTCGTCCACGTACCCTCGTAAACCGTTAAGCGGAAGCGTTATGACAACGCGGTTGATGTAGTCGTACGTCTTCATGATCGACCGATCCTCAGTACCGAACGTACGGCACCTCCGCGTTCAGCACACGTTCAGCTCGGTGACGTCCCGCGAACTCACGATCCAGTAGAGCTCGGGGAAGAGTTTCGTTAGCACGACGGCGTGGTGACGATGTTGATGAAGCTACCGCAGCAGGGCTTCGCCTAAAAACCGCTACAGTATTACCGAGGTGGATTATGGTGGAGGGGGCACCGCACACGGCTGGGAGAGATCTTTACGATCAACTTGTGTGTCTAGAGGTGCCCCCTGCCCCCGTATATAAAGAAGCAAGGGGGAGAGGCGGACGGACAGGAGGAGGCGCGCCAGGGAGGAGTCCTACTCCCACCGGGAGTAGGACTCCCTCCTTTCCTAGTAGGAGTAGGAGAAGGGGGGAGGAGGAGGGAGAGAGGAAGGAAAGGAGGGCGCCCCCTCCTTGTCCAATTCGGACTAGAGGGAGAGGGGGCGCGCGGTCTGCCCTGGCCGCCCCTCCTCTTCTCCACTAAGGCCCATCTTGGCCCATTAAACCCCCGGGGGGTTTCCGGTAACCCCTGGTACTCCGGTAAAATCCTGATTTCACCTAGAACACTTTCGATATCCAAATATAGGCTTCTAATATATCAATCTTTATGTCTCGACCATTTCGAGACTCCTCGTCATGTCCGTGATCAAATCCGGGACTTCGAAGTACCTTCGGTACATCAAAACATATAAACTCATAAAACCAATCGTCACAGAACTTTAAGCGTGCGGACCCTACGGGTTCGAGAACTATGTAGACATGACCGAGACACGTCTCCGGTCAATAACCAATAGCGGAACCTGGATGCTCGTATTGGTTCCTACATATTCTACGAAGATCTTTATCGGTCAAACCGCACAACACTATATGTTGTTCTCTTTGTCATCGGTATGTTACTTGCCCGAGATTCGATCGTCGGTATCCAATACCTAGTTCAATCTCGTTACCGGCAAGTCTTTACTCATTTCGTAATACATCATCACGTAACTAACTCATTAGTTATCATGCTTGCAAGGATTATAGTGATGTGTATTACCGAGAGGGCTCAGAGATACCTCTTCGATAATCGGAGTGACAAATCCTAATCTTGATTTATGCCAACTCAACAAGTACCATCGGAGACACCTGTAGAGCACCTTTATAATCACCTAGTTACGTTGTGATGTTTGGTAGCACACAAAGTGTTTCTCCGGTATTCGGGAGTTGCATAATCTCATAGTCATAAGAACATGTATAAGTCATGAAAAAAGCAATAGAAGTAAACAAACGATTAAGTGCTAAGCTGACGGAATGGGTCAAGTCAATCACATCATTCTCCTAATGATGTGATCCCATTGATCAAATAACAACTCATGTCTATGGTTAGGAAACTTAACCATCTTTGATCAATGAGCTAGTCAAGTAGAGGCATACTAGTGACACTATGTTTGTCTATGTATTCACACATGTATTATGTTTCTGGTTAATACAATTCTAGCATTAATAATAAACATTTATCATGAAATAAGGAAATAAATAATAACTTTATTATTGCCTCTATGGCACATTTCCTTCAAATACCCCTCTGATCATAAGCATGATTATCATTTGTGAGTAGTTACTTTTTTTCTTGAGGTCACGGGAGAAATCTTGTTGCAAGTAATCATGTGAACTTGATATGTGTTTGATATTTTGATGATATGTATGTTGTGATTCCCTTAGTGGCGTCATGTGAATGTCGACTACATGACACTTCATCATATTTGGGCCTAAGGGAATACATTGTGAAGTAGTTATTAGATGATGGGTTGCTAAAGTGACAGAAGCTTAAACCATAGTTTATGCGCTATTTCGTAAGGGGTGATTTGGATCCAAAAGTTTAATGCTATGGTTAGATTTTATCTTAATACTTTTCTCGTAGTTGCGGATACTTGCGAGGGGGTTAATCATAAATAGGAGGTTTGTTCAAGTAAGAACAACACCTAGGCACCGTTCCACCCACTTATCAAATTATCAAAGTAGCGAACACGAATCAAACCAACATGATGAAAGTGACTAGATAAAATTTTCGTGTACCCTCAAGAATGTTTTGCTTATTATAAGAAACCGTTTTGGCCTGTCCTTTGCCACAAAAGGATTGGGCTATCTTGCTGCACTTTATATACCGTCACCGTTACTTGCTCATTACAAATTATCTTGCTATCAAACTACTTGTTATCGACAATTTTAGTGCTTGCAGAAATTACCTTACGAAAAACCACTTGTTATTTTCTTCTACTCCTCGTTGGGTTCGACACTCTTACTTATCGAAAGGACTATGATTGATCCCCTATACTTGTGGGTCATCAAGACTCTTTTCTGGCGCTGTTGCCAGGGAGTGAAGCACTCTTGGTAAGTGAAAATTGGTAAGGAAAAATTATTACTATGTGCTGAAATTTATTGTTACTTGTTACTATGGAGAACCATCCTTTGAGGGGTTTGTTCGGGGTATCTTCACCTCGAACGAAACCATAATTAGTTGCCCCTCAACCTACTGCACCTATTGAAAATATTGGTTATGAAAATCCTTCGGGTATGATAGAACAACTGCTAACTAATCCTTATGCGGGAGATAGAACTGAACATCATAATATGCACTTGATGTATGTGGATGAAATTTATGGATTATTTAAGCTTGCAGGTTTATCCTGAGATGAAGGTAAGAATAAGGGTTTTCCTTTATCTTTGAAGGGAAAAGCATTGACATGGTATAGGCTATGCGATGATATTGGATCTTGGAATTGAAATCGATTGGAACTGGAATTTCACCCAAAAAATTATCCTATGCATCTAGTTCATCGTGATCGGAATTACATATATAATTTTTGGCCTCGTGAAGGAGAAATTATCGCTCTAACTTGGTGGAGGCTTAATTCAATATTATATTCATGCCCTAATCATGAGCTCTCGAGAGAAATTATCATTCGGAACTTTTATGCTCGGCTTTCTCGTGATGATCAATCCATGTTCGATACTTCTTGTATTGGTTCTTTTATGAAGAAGATTATTGAATTTAGGTGGGATCTTTTAGAAAGAATTAAATGCAACTCTGAAGATTGGGAACTCGACGAAGGTAATGAGTCAGGTATTAAACTTGAGTTTGATTGTGTTAAATCTTTTATGAATACCGATGCATTTCAAAAGTTCAACACTAAATATGGGCTTGACTCTGAGATAGTTGCCTCTTTTTGTGAATCATTTGCTACTCACGTTGACCTCCCTAAGGAGAAGTGGTTTAAATATCACCCCCCTGTTAAAGAAGAAATTAAAAAACCAGTCGTAGTTAAAGATGAAACTATTATTTACAATGTTGATCCAGTTGTGCCAACTGCTTATATTGAAACCCACCTTTCCCTGTTAGGATAAAGGAACATGCTAAGGTTTCAACTATGGTTCGCAAAAGTAATATTAGAGCACCTAAACCTGTTGAACAAATCAAAGTAGAACCTAGTGTTGCTATGGTTAAAGATCTTCTGGTAAAAAATATTGATGGACATGTTATTTACTTCTGTGATGAAGCTGCTAGAAATTGCCAAACCTGATGAGAAAGATAAACATAGACCTGTTGTTGGCATGCCTGTTGTCTCGGTCAAAAAAGGAGATCACTATTATCATGGTTTATGTGATTTATGTGCTAGTGTGAGTGCTATTCCTTTTACCTTATACCAAGAAATTATGAATGACATAGCACCCGCTGAATCAGAAGACATAGATGTTATTATTAAACTTGCTAATAGAGACACCATCACACCACTTGGGATTGTTAAAGATGTTGAAGTCTTATGTGGGAAAATAAAATATCCTATTGATTTTCTTGTCCTTGGTTCCCCACAAGATGATTTTTGTCCCATTATTTTTGGAAGACCCTTCTTTAATACTGTTGATGTTACTATAGACTGTCATAAACAAATTGTCAGTGTTAGCTTTGGTGAAGAGTCTCATGAATTTAGTTTCTTCAAGTTTAATAGACAACCTTATAAGAAAGAATTACATAGTAACGATGAAATAATTGGTTTTGCTTCTATTGCCGTGCCTAGCAAAATAAATATGCATATACAAAGTATTATAATCAGTAAAGCACCACATGGAACAAACCAAGAAATATATATATATATATATAAAATCATGCTAGAAATCAACAATATATGACATGTCTGACATACCATCAAATTTGATGTAAAAAGGAGCTTGTAATGACTTTTTATTGATCTTATCATGAACGGTTAAATGCAACATTGGAAAAAATATTGACCCTATATCATGGCTCCATGGTAAAATCATGAAACGTACGAGTTGCTAAAAGCAACTAATTTTGGGAAATAATAGTTCTGGCAGCTACCAATTCATGGTATTTTTTTCGAAGCTCTGATTACTAGTAGATCATATGAGCTCTTCTACAAGGTATGTTTGTTTGTAAAAGCTTGTCAAACATCTATTGGCAAAAAAAAGCTTGTAAGAGCATCTACATCCACGTATGGCATTTTCGGCCCCTCAAATGCCCGTGGACGCACCCACGGATGGTGATCGGGCATACCTCAAATTTCAATTGTTGCATTCGGACATCTCATACTCGATTCTTATATCCATATAAAGACATGCAAAATGAAGTAGAACCTACATACTACGTCGGAGATCACGACGATCTTCATGCCCGGCTTGGGCAGCATGGACGGCAGCTGCAGCTCCGGCCTCCTCCGCCTCTATCTCCGCGTCGAGTTCGGCAAAGAGCGCGTTGGACTCCGTCTGCTCCCGCCGAAGGAACATCCGATTGGCCTCCACACAGGGCTCATCCTGGATGGACTCCAAGATGGCCTGCTACCCGACCATCTCGTTGGACTGGGCGACGGCGAACTTCGCCTCCGCCTGTTCCATGTTGAAGGCCGACAGCTGCTGGTCCGGTTCTTCTGGCTCTTCCGCCTCCCCCACCTCCATCGGAGGCATCGCCCCCTCCTCCTTTTCCCCTGTCTACTCCTCCTCCTCCTTCGGCTCCGGCCAGTCCAGAGGCAGGCCGACAACAATGAGGGTGGCGCGCGCGGCTTGCCTCGCCCGAATCTCATGATGGATCTCATAGCGGTGCTTCGGTATCAGCATGGCGTAGTAGGTGATCTTGCTTCGGACCATGGCGGAGTGCCGGAGCGCGGGCGCAGCATCCGACCTTGGGCAGAGCGCCGGAGCGGGAGAGGGAGGAGCTGGATGGGCTCGAACTGGCGATGCAGAGAGGGAGAATGGGGTGGGTTAGGGTTGTGGGATGTAGGCCGACTTAAATAGCCGAATTTGATCTTGGGCGGCGAGCCGAAGCGGCGCCACGCGACGTTCACACCGCGGCATTCGTCAGACCGTCGGGTTTCCAGGCGTTTCCGCATGGGACCCCACCGTCAGACCGACGTGGCGGACGTGCCCGGACGCCTCATATCCGCCCCATATTTAGGCTTGATATGAGGGTGCCGGTCTGCCCGGGCGTTTGAGGGCCATTTAAGAGGCCCGTTTGGGTCAAAAAATCATGATCGCGCGGTCTGTCCGGATGTTTGAGATGGGTTTAGGGGTCCGGTTGTAGATGCTCTTATCGTGCACAGTTCGTCCAACTATTGTGGTTGTCTGTTTAGCAACGTTGGGGCTGTTTGGATTGTGACTATCTTTGCCATATATTGCCACATGATTTTTGCCACACTTGCCTTAGTTGAGTTGCTCAAATTGTTAGCCACACTTTGGCTTGTCTAAAGAAATCTTGCCACACTTTTTATATCTATGACATGTGAGGTTCACCGCTCATAAAAAAATCCTTGCCTTAGGTGTAGCTAAAACCAAACACCTACCTAATTTGATCAAAATTACCTAAGATTAGGTGTGACTGAGAACTAAGGCCCTGTTTGGTTCATAAGTCCTAGGACTTTTTCTAGTCCTAACTAAAAAGTCCCTAGTCCCTAAAAAGTCCCTCTCTGTTTGTTTCCAGGGACTAAAAAGTCCCTAGTCCCTCTCTACAGGTTATTAAATGACCATGTTACCCCTAGTATATAGAAAAATAACAATCAAACAATATTATGGGGTGGCGGGCCAATGGGTGTATGCAGGGGCATTGTTGAAAAAGTCTCAAAAAGTCCCCAAAAGACTCTCCTTAAGAGTCTTCTCCATTTAGTCCCAAAAAGCAACTTTTAGTCCCTAGTAGTCCCTCCCGTTTGATTAAAAAGTCTAAGAGGGACTTTTTTAGTCCCTACACCAAAAAGTCATTGGAAACAAACACCCCCTGTTCATTTAGTCCCCAAAAGCAACTTTTAGTCCCTAGTAGTCTCTTCCGTTTAATTAAAAAAATTTAAGAGAGACTTTTTTTAGTTCCTACACCAAAAAGTCCTTGGAAACAAACACCCCTAAACAGCCCCGTTCATTTCAAAGGAACAACAGCCCCGTTCATTTCAAAGGAACACCGTCCGCCACAAACCACTCCGCACAGAATCCAGCGTCCACGTCCCAAATCCCCAAAAAACCCAAGCTGAAACAAGCGCCTCAATCCTACCATCAGTTCCATCACTGTTCATTCCCTCTTCATGCTCGCTCGCTCGCCCCTAGCTCAGCACACAGCAGTAAAAGAATAGTTCTTTTCTCCCTCCAAACAAATAAATCTGAAACAGTGAGAACTAAACCTGAAATACATTACAGAAAATATAGAAAATGTCCTCTATCTAAAAGAAAACAAAAGGACAACGACAGTGCACACTCACTCCTCTCTCTCTCACTGTCTATCTAAAGAAAATAAAATGGAAATCTCCTTCTAAAAAAATGAAAATAGAAAAGCAAGGAGAGAGAGAAAGAGAGGTGAGGGTGAGAGGAGAGAAGTAGAGAGAAGACCAGGGGGGAGAGCAGAGACAGAAGAGAGAGCCAGCAGCCTCTCTCTCCACCCCTCCTCTCCAGATGCTCTCCCTGCCGCCGCCGCCGCCTCCCCGCGCGCTCCACCGGCCCGCCCCAGCCGCCGGGTAGCCAGCCCGGGCCACCGACGGCCCGCGCCGCCCCGATGGGCCGCGGCGGCGCGCGCGACGGCGCCGGCCCCGCCGCGGCCGCCGCGCCCCCCTGGCACTCGCTCCCGGACGAGGTCCTGGAGCACGCCTTCTCCTTCCTCCCCGCCGCCGCCGACCGCGGCGCCGCGGCGGCCGTCTGCCACGGCTGGCTCGGGGCCGAGCGCCGCTCCCGGCGCCGCCTCGCCGTCGCCAACTGCTACGCCGCCGCACCGCGCGACGCCGTCGACCGCTTCCCCTCCGTCCGCGCCGCCGAGGTCAAGGGCAAGCCCCACTTCGCGGACTTCGGGCTCGTCCCGCCCGCCTGGGGCGCCGAGGCCGCGCCCTGGGTCGCCGCCGCCGCCGAAGGCTGGCCGCTTCTCGAGGAGCTCAGCTTCAAGCGCATGGTCGTCACCGACGAGTGCCTGGAGATGATCGCCTCCTCCTTCCGGAACTTCCAGGTCCTGCGCCTCGTCTCATGCGAGGGATTCAGCACCGCCGGCCTCGCCGCCATTACCGAAGGTTGCAGGTGAGGCCCCGACTTTGGCGGTCAAGCTTTGAGCTAAGACGGGAGATTTGGGCGCTTCTTTGCTTCCTTCTCTTGCAGATTTGAGCCTTGTTCGGTCATTTGAGCTTTCGGTTTTTGTGATCTAACTAGTTCTTGGTTCGGCTAAAATGATTACATTTTCTCTGCTTTTCCTCAAAATGGTTCAACGATTTTGAACTAAACAACTGATTTTCTTGTGTGCGTATCATTTGGTACTTCTTTGAAATAGATGCAAGTTTCAGTTAAGATTTGATCTACTCCTAGTTTAAGTGTGAAAGGATTTGATCTATTCGAAGGAGGTGCTATTGTTATTTCTCTCCTAATACGCTCAAGTGTGTTCTTGTGCTAGTCAAACGAGTGTCATGTCTTTCAAAGCTTTGAACTGTGATTTGCAAACTAGCCTTCATCCTGTTCTCCAGAAGCTTTGGCCCATGTTTGATTGCATTGTGTGAGCATGACCTCTGGTGAACGGATCTGTGGGATTGGCAGACGATATATATCTATCTGTGTACCAATGATGGATGCATCCCTTTTTCTCTTTTTGCCAAAAGGATGGAATTATTTCTAGTTTAATTAAAACCAATCAGATGCGCCTTTACTTAAAAAAATGTATACCCCCACGTCATGAGCCCGAGGCACCGGATCTCGCTTGAATTGTTCTCCTTTCAATTTTTCAGTTACCTTCGCGTGTGTTTGTGGACTTGCCCTCCTGATTTGAGCTTCTAGATTCTAAAGAAACATGTCTTTAGCATGTTCTGAAGATATGGATCCCCATTTCTGTGGTTTTCCCCTTTTTTTGGGGGATTCTCAAGGGAGAATGTGATATTTGCTCCAGTGCTCATAATGCCTGCATATAATGGATTAGTGAAACAAGCAACTTTGATCCCTTCCTTTGTATAGTCTGATTAGTTGAGCTTGCGGGAATCCCTTAGACAGAAAGTAGGAATTTATAAGATCCGTACCTTTTAAAAAGGAACTTGAAGGATTTGGTACGTAGGAATTTGGATAGAAATCCATAGTACTTAATGTGCACTACCAGTACTGTTTTGATAGTTTTGAGTGATAGGAAAGTATTAAGCTGTGAGGAAAGGCTAATGATGTTTGATCAGCTTTTGATACTATTGTGTTATCCTGTGCAAACATAGAAGAGAGTCTGCAGTAACTGAATGTGCATTGTTTATATTCTAATCTGATGCCATATATGCAGGTGCATAACAAATCATTAGACTGAACCTTGGTAATACAGATTGTTGTAATCAGTACTGTTTATCGACTATCGTCGAGAAAGAGAGTACAGATACATTTTTTTTCTCGTCGAGAAAGAGAGTACAGATACATTTTTTTCTATCTGAAAAACAAACGCTACATTCACTTGTGAGTGTTCTGTCGATTCTTGGACCTACTATTCAGTTGTCCTTGAGCTTTTCTCACGTCTTTGTCCTAGAAATTTTTGACTACATAGATGTGAGTGCGCACACTTTGTATCATTTGGACTGGACATGACATGGTAATGCAATTTAGTTTGTTAGAAGCACTTTCCTTGTTCTTGTTTTGATAAATAATTTGGTATGTGTGAATTCAACATTTGATGAATCCCTCAATATCTTGTTTTGGATGAGGTTGATAGTTAACATAATTGAATCTAAGTTGGGTAGTTCATATTATTTTTCTTTCCTAAAAAAATATGCTGTGGTTTGGAAGTGGTTGGTCTGATGAGGGGGGCCCAGCTCTAGATCCAATTTATGGCAGAGCTAGCTAGCTCATACTAATCATATCCTGAGGCTGCAAATAATGGAGATCTTAGCAAGTGTCCTTGTCAGCCAAGAAAAACCTGATACTTACCATTATTTTGCATCCAAAATAAGTTCCTGGACTGCCGCCTGATAATCATGGAGACTTTAGGTGTGTGCTGTTATACATTATTGAAGTTGATGTGTCCTGCGTAAAATTGCATTTTGTGAGCATTGAAGTATTTGAGTGTTTCTATTGTTACCTTTTTCATTGCTCTGTCTATCTGTATTGGTTTGCTTGTGATTTATCCAGTAATTCTCTTCTTGTTGCTGCTGTGGCTAGCTTAAATCTGTTGATCTAGTATGCTTGAGAATAGGGGAAGGGACACTAAAATAGTGGACATAGGTGCTGTAACCGCAAAGGCAAAGCAAACCTTATATGCTGAAGACTGATTTTTGCTAATGGTGCTTTACACTGATGTTCCTGTGAAGCACCTTGGTTTGTAAATCATATAACTTGTTCCAGATGGCTCAATCTCCATGAGTCTCTAGATACTAGATAACACAAATTTACTGTAAATGTTGACTTTAAAGTTTTCTGAGCAGTGAGCACATAAAAAACTGATACAACTGGAGTAAGAACATGAACAAAGATCAGTTGAACCCTGAATGAAGCAATACAATGCTGTATCCATTTTCATTATCATGATCTTTGTAATGCCATAGCCTATTGTACCTGCAGTTATTTGTTACTTCCTCATAAGTTGCCTTGATTCTTCCACCAAATACTCATATGGACTTTGTTTCTCAAGTGATGTTAGTGTTGGTAATGGACTAATGGGCAACTCTTGTTCTGCTTTCATCATTCTTTTTAGATATGGTTCATCGCCTATCGTTAAGTTCTAATTTCTTTCTACTCCATGCTGCAGAAATTTAAGAGAACTTGACCTGCAAGAGAACTACATTGAGGATTGTTCCAGTCATTGGCTCAGTTACTTTCCGGAATCCTTTACTTCTCTGGAAACTCTGAACTTTTCATGCTTAGAAGGGGAGGTCAATTTCGCTGTACTCGAGCGGCTAGTGAGCAGATGCCGCAACCTCAAGACTCTGAAGCTCAACAATGCTATCCCTCTTGACAAGGTTGCTAGCCTTCTTCGTAAGGCTCCGCAACTAGTAGAACTCGGAACTGGCAAATTCTCTGCTGAGTATCATTCAGATCTCTTTGCAAAGCTCGAAGCGGCATTTGCAGGTTGTAAAAGCCTGAGAAGGCTCTCTGGGGCTTGGGATGCTGTGCCAGATTACCTGCCAGCATTCTACTGTGTATGTGAAGGCCTCACATCACTCAATCTGAGTTATGCTACTGTGCGAGGCCCTGAGCTAATAAAATTTATTAGCAGATGCAAGAATCTGCAGCAATTATGGGTATGCTACTTGTGCTTTTAGTATTTATCAACTTCAATGCCCACACTATTTTGCAAATATACACTCACATTGCTTAAGTGAATATTGCCATGAATGCTTGATAATGTCCCTTTGAATGTAAGCTAGGATCTCCGTATTGGCATAAACAGAAACAACTATGGTTTTCTGCCACTTTCCAGTTCTTTGCCAACCACTGCAAGATATTTACTTGCCCCACAACAGTGTAGTTCTTGAAACTGAATTATGATCAATGTCTCACTTTCCATGTTTTATTCATTAATATTTGCTTCATTGAAAAGTTTAAGCTGTGTTTTTCAGGTGATGGACCTAATCGAGGACCATGGTCTAGCTGTCGTGGCAGGCTCTTGCAGTAAACTGCAAGAGCTGCGGGTCTTCCCGTCTGACCCTTTTGGTGCCGGGCAAGTTTTATTGACTGAAAGAGGCCTGGTTGATGTTTCTGCCAGTTGCCCCATGTTGGAGTCAGTTCTCTACTTCTGCGGCCAGATGACGAATGAGGCCCTCATTACAATTGCAAAGAACCGTCCCAACTTCACTTGCTTCCGGTTATGCATCCTTGAGCCCCGTACTCCAGATTACGTCACACGGGAGTCTCTTGATGCTGGCTTCAGTGCCATTGTGGAATCATGCAAGGGCCTTAGGCGCCTCTCTGTGTCTGGCCTTCTCACAGATCTCGTGTTCAAATCAATCGGTGCAAATGGTAATTGTCTTGAGATGCTGTCAATCGCCTTTGCTGGGAACAGTGATCTTGGCCTGCATTATATCCTCTCTGGCTGCAAGAGCCTGAAGAAGCTGGAGATCAGGGACTGCCCATTTGGAAATAAGCCGTTGCTGGCAAATGCTGCCAAGCTGGAGACAATGCGATCCCTTTGGATGTCGTCGTGCTCATTGACCCTGGGCGCATGCCGACAGCTTGCAGAGAAGATGCCCCGCCTTACCGTGGAGATAATGAACGATCCTGGACGAACATGCCCTGTGGAGTCACTTCCGGATGATAGCCCGGTCGAGACATTGTATGTGTACCGGACAATTGCCGGTCCAAGGTCCGACACACCAGATTACGTCCAGATTGTTTAAGGGTACAGTGGTGTATTCATTTTCAACCTGGATTGGATTGGTACCTTCAACACCTTCCTAGCATAACATAGAATTTTTCTGTCAAGTAGAAAGGCTGGTGGTTGGATGAAGCTGTCGTAAAATCTCGACTCGGCAAGTGTAGGATGAGACTGGAGGCCTTTTCAGGTGTTAATAACTGTAGGAGGCTGTGGGTGGATTACAGAAACTGCTAGATAGCGTTATGAGAAAACGTTGGTTTGTTTTCTTTAGCGTGTTTAGTTCTTTTATGTATAAAGATATGGCACCATTTTAATCTTGTATTGTACTGTACTACTGCTGGATAAACTGTACCTGGAGCTGAGTTTTTGTCATCCCTACTTTTTTGGCCCCGCCTTTCAGATTATGTGTTGTTCTGGATGCTAAATAATTATGGTCGTCTGGTGTTCTCTTTGTTCACGGAAACTGTGACATCTGAGTGCCTGGCCTTGGGTTTATAGTTATGCATGGAAGCACAAATTTGCTCCTTGATTGCAACATCTGAGTGCTGGCTGATAGTAGAATGTAGCAAAATATGGATAGAAGGACTTAACTTTTGGTTGCTTGGCTAATCAAAAGATGCTAAATGAACCGGGTTTGACCCACTTGAAGATTAGATGGCTGATCATTTGACCCCATCTTCAGATATCACATAGAATTTCATTCATCTAGTACTCCCTCCGTAAAGAAATACTCCCTCCATCCTGAAATAGGTGACTCAATTTTATACTAACTTCAGTTGAGTCACTTATTTTGGGACAGAGGGAGTATGTCAGAGTAGTTTGTAAGAGAAACATCTGCAGTTCACAATTACTAGAGATTGATTGCGATTGAGCAATTTCAGCAAGAGCGTCAATGGAGCAATGCATTTAACTGATGCTACATAATAGAATGTCGCTTACTTGTTCTTGACATCAAAATCCAAGCTCCTATGCTGGATAGCAGGATTATTCAGGATCGTATTTTCATAGGAGCTTGATATCTGACACCAACAATATCACACCTGTCTGTCACCTGCGCCATGCCATGCAACTCGAACTGCATTCATTTCTGCAATCAAAAGGTCAAGTACTTGCCCAGAGGAATCAGAAGGCATCTAATGTGCGGAAGCATAACAACCCGAGCGTACCAGTACTTGGATTCTTCAGCGCATTTGTGTTTATGTCAGACTTGGGTACCATGTGCCAATCCTTGTAGCTCTTCGACACTCAGGGGTTGTTTGGATACCGGAATCATGGACTACGTTGCATGGATACTTGGATGCGTATCGGATACACGATATGAGGATACGCCTGATACGTAAATTTTCTAAAAACATGAATACGGAGATACATTTATATATAGATATTACATATATTAATTATTAAAAATAGGGAAGAAAATAAGGAGCTTCCAGGTCAAAGAATGCCTCAGTAGGATTACCCCCTTTCTTTTCTTGCACTTGGTCCACTTTCATTAATTAGCAGTGGATTTTTTCTAGGTTTGTTGTTTCAATCAGTGCATCAATTCTCTCCTGCCCACCTCTCAATTGAATAAGAACATTGCCAGTTATGTTTTGACATGAACTGAGGCCCATCTTGGGAATCTTCAAAAGGTGCGCCTTTACTATTGAGGGGATTTCACATCGAACAAGGGGTTTGAGGTATCCAAAACGTATCGCAGAAGTATCCCAGGAGTATCAAACATTATTTTCTTTTTTTTAAAAAAAATTAAAAAATCAAGGGATACTTACGGGATACATATCGGGCCGTATCGGGGCAGTATCCGACATGATACACACGCTTTCTGAAGTATCCGTGCAACATAGATCATGGAGAACCACCTCTCGTCAAGGGCTTAATGGTGTAACAGCTTCAAACCTTATTTGGATTATATAACGAATCCATAGATATGTAAAATTGAATTTTATGGGAGAACAGAAATTCAACTTTTAAATTACTAACATCCATTTTTTTTGAAAGATCCAGCTCGGCTGGCTTCATAGATTTAGCAGGTGGTACAAGATACAAAGTTGATCAAAAGATCAGAGAAGCAAAAAAAAAAAGGCAAGGGTTTTCTAGGGGTGACATGCCACCCCCTCTGAACCATGGTCTTTAAGTTTTTATCTCGCAACTAAATCCCCGAACGGGGGCTCGATGACTTTGGCTCCTGCTAGGCGCCATTGCGCCATGTTTTGCCTAATTGCCCTGATGATGTCTGATGGTTCCGCCTTCTTGTCTCTGAAGATACAATTGTGTCTCGCACACCATAGCTCCGAGGTGGTTGCCATGATCATGGTTCTTACTCCTTTTTTCCCGTCTCTGTCTGTGCGGGAGATGATTCTTCTGATTGTCGATGGTGTGTGAGTTTGCTCTCTCCCCTGGGGGGCAAGCGAAGAGCGGCCCCTCCATCTTGCTACCTCTGCCCAGACTGTGTGCGAGAGCTGGCGGTTCCAGAAAAGATGAACAGATATTTCCAAGTTTCACGCAAAAATGACAGAAGTAGGAGTTAGGCCAGCTGCGGCGCTGCAATCTATCATTGCACCAAAGCCTGTCCAAGTGAAGCAGCCACGAGAATATCTTTAACTTTCCAGGGGCCCAAACTTTTCAGATTGTAATCTTCATATCTGTGGATGGCATGCTGTTAAACTGAATTTTGTACGCCGAGGCTGTGGAGTAGTTTCCGTTGCTGCCATGTCCATCGAATCATGTCAGCCCGCTACACATTCAATATTCTCCCTTGCTCTCTGTATTTTCTCGCCAAAATAACAACATCAGTGACAATGTGCTCCCAATTTCCATGTTGCAAGTCACCGATCCACTGCTCGTTCAATAAAGCTTCAGCAACTGTCCGATTTTTCCTTCGCGAGTGTTTAAACAGAGCAGGGAAGGAGAGGCAGAGCGGTTGGGTCCCAAGCCAGTTGCATGTCCAGAATTTCATTGTTCTGCCATCTCCGATCGTTACCCTGGTGGCCGAGGAAAAGAGCTCTCTATCTCCTTGATCGCCGGGGATGGGGAAGCCATTCCATGATCGATCTGGTTGGGACCAGGCCAACCACAGCCACCACAGCCGCAGTGCCCTACCGAACAGTTGAAGGTCTTGAAGGAAATATGCCCTAGAGGCAATAATAAAGTTATTATTTATTTCCTTATATCATGATAAATGTTTATTATTCATGCTAGAATTGTATTAACCGGAAACATAATACATGTGTGAATACATAGACAAACGGAGTGTCACTAGTATGCCTCTACTAGACTAGCTCGTTAATCAAAGATGGTTATGTTTCCTAACCATGGACAAAGAGTTGTTATTTGATTAACGGGATCACATCATTAGGTGAATGATCTGATTGACATGACCCATTCCATTAGCTTAGCACCCGACCGTTTAGTATGTTGCTATTGCTTTCTTCATGACTTATACATGTTCCTATGACTATGAGATTATGCAACTCCCGTTTACCGGAGGAACACTTTGTGTGCTACCAAACGTCACAACGTAACTGGGTGATTATAAAGGTGCTCTACAGGTGTCTCCAAAGGTACATGTTGGGTTGGCGTATTTCGAGATTAGGATTTGTCACTCCGATTGTCGGAGAGGTATCTCTGGGCCCTCTCTGTAATACACATCACATAAGCCTTGCAAGCATTGCAACTAATGAGTTAGTTGTGAGATGATGTATTACGGAACGAGTAAAGAGACTTGCCGGTAACGAGATTGAACTAGGTATTGAGATACCGACGATCGAATCTCGGGCAAGTAACATACCGATGACAAAGGGAACAACGTATGTTGTTATGCGGTCTGACCGATAAAAGATCTTCGTAGAATATGTAGGAGCCAATATGAGCATCCAGGTTCCGCTATTGGTTATTGACCGGAGACATGTCTCGGTCATGTCTACATTGTTCTCGAACCCGTAGGGTCCGCACGCTTAAGGTTTCGATGACAGTTATATTATGAGTTTATGAGTTTTGATGTACCGAAGGAGTTCGGAGTCCCGGATGGGATCGGGGACATGACGAGGAGTCTCGAAATGGTCGAGACATAAATATTGATATATTGGAAGCCTATATTTGGATATCGGAAGTGTTCCGGGTGAAATCGGGATTTTACCGGAGTACCGGGAGGTTACCGGAACCCCCCGGGAGGTATATGGGCCTTAGTGGGCCTTAGTGGAAGAGATAAGAGGTGGCCAGGGCTGGGCCGTGCGCCCCTCCCCCCTAGTCCGAATAGGACAAGGAGATGGGGCGGCGCCCCCCTTCCTTCTCTCTCTCCTCTTTCCCCCCTCCCGAATCCTATTCCAACTAGGAAAGGGGGGGAATCCTACTCCCGGAGGGAGTAGGACTCCTCCTGGCGCGCCCTCTCCTGACCGGCCGCACCCCCTTTTTTCCCTATATATACGGAGGCAAGGGGCACCCCTAGAGACACAAGTTGATCCACGTGATCATATTCTTAGCCGTGTGCGGTGCCCCCTTCCACCATAGTCCTCGATAATATTGTAGCGGTGCTTAGGCGAAGCCCTGCGACGGTAGTACATCAAGATCGTCACCACGCTGTCGTGCTGACGGAACTCTTCCCCGACACTTTGCTGGATCGGAGTCCGGGGATCGTCATCGAGCTGAACGTGTGCTAGAACTCGGAGGTGCCGTAGTTTTGGTGCTTGATCGGTTGGGCCGTGAAGACGTACGACTACATCAACCACGTTGTGCTAACGCTTCCGTTGTTGATCTACAAGGGTACGTAGATCACACTCTCCCCTCTCGTTGCTATGCATCACCATGATCTTGCGTGTGCCTAGGAATTTTTTTGAAATTACTACGTTACCCAACAGTGGCATCCAAGCCTAAGTTTTATGTGTTGATGTTATTTGCACGAGTAGAACACAAGTGAGTTGTGGGCGATATAAGTCATACTGCTTACCAGCATGTCATACTTTGGTTCGGCGGTATTGTTGGATGAAGCAGCCCGAACCGACATTACGCGTACGCTTATGCGAGACCGGTTCTCCCGATGTGCTTTGCACAAAGGTGGCTAGCGGGTGACAGTTTCTCCAACTTTAGTTGAACTGAGTGTGGCTACGCCCGATCCTTGCGAAGGTTAAAACAACACTAACTTGACAAACTATCGTTGTGGTTTTGATGCGTAGGTAAGATTGGTTCTTGCTTAAGCCCGTAGCAGCCACGTAAAACTTGCAACAACAAAGTAGAGGACGTCTAACTTGTTTTTGCAGGGCATGTTGTGATGTGATATGGTCAAGACATGATGCTAAATTTAATTGTATGAGATGATGATGTTTTGTAACCGAGTTATCGGCAACTGGCAGGAGCCATAGTCTTGTCACTTTATTGTATGCAATGTAATCGCACTGTAATGCTTTACTTTATCACTAAGCGGTAGCGATAGTCGTGGAAGCATAAGATTGGCGAGACGACAATGATGCTATGATGGAGATCAAGGTGTCGCACCGGTGACGATGGTGATCATGACGGTGCTTCGAAGATGGAGATCACAAGAACAAGATGATGATGGCCATATCATATCACTTATATTGATTGCATGTGATGTTTATCTTTTATGCATCTTATCTTGCTTTGATTGACGGTAGCATTATAAGATGATCTCTCACTAATTATCAAGAAGTGTTCTCCCTGAGTATGCACCGTTGCGAAAGTTCTTCGTGCTGAGACACCACATGATGATCGGGTGTGATAGGCTCTACGTTCAAATACAACGGGTGCAAAATAGTTGCACACGTGGAATACTCAGGTTATACTTGACGAGCCAAGCATATACAGATATGGCCTCGGAACACGGAGACCGAAAAGTCGAGCGTGAATCATATAGTAGATATGATCAACATAGTGATGTTCACCAATGAAGCTACTCCATCTCACGTGATGATCGGACATGGTTTAGATGATTTGGATCACGTAATCACTTAGAGGATTAGAGGGATGTCTATCTAAGTGGGAGTTCTTTAAGTAATATGATTAATTGAACCTAAATTTATCATGAACTTAGTACCTGATAGTATCTTGCTTATTCATGTTTGATTGTAGATAGATGGCCCGTGCTGTTGTTCCGTTGAATTTTAATGCGTTCCTTGAGAAAGCAAAGATGAAAGATGATGGTAGCAATTACACGGACTGGGTCCGTAACTTGAGGATTATCCTCATTGCTGCATAGAAGAATTACGTCCTGGAAGCACCGCTGGGTGCCAGGCCTGCTGCTGGAGCAACACCAGATGTTATGAACGTCTGGCAGAGCAAAGCTGATGACTACTTGATAGTTTAGTGTGCCATGCTTTACGGCTTATAATCGGGACTTCAACGACGTTTTGAACATCATGGAGCATATGAGATGTTCCAGGAGTTGAAGTTAATATTTCAAGCAAATGCCCGGATTGAGAGATATGAAGTCTCCAATAAGTTCTATAGCTGCAAGATGGAGGAGAACAGTTCTGTCAGTGAGCATATACTCAAAATGTCTGGGTATAATAATCACTTGATTCAATTGGGAGTTAATCTTCCAGATGATTGCGTCATTGACAGAATTCTCCAATCACTGCCACCAAGCTACAAGAGCTTTGTGATGAACTATAATATGCAAGGGATGAATAAGACTATTCCCGAGCTCTTCGCAATGCTGAAAGCTGCAGAGGTAGAAATCAAGAAGGAGCATCAAGTGTTGATGGTCAACAAGACCACTAGTTTCAAGAAAAAAGGGCAAAGGGAAGAAGAAGGGGAACTTCAAAAAGAACAACAAGCAAGTTGCTGCTCAAGTGAAGAAACCCAAACCTGGACCTAAGCCTGAAACTAAGTGCTTCTACTACAAGCAGACTGGTCACTGGAAGTGGAACTGCCTCAAGTATTTGGCGGATAAGAAGGATGGCAAGGTGAACAAAGGTATATGTGATATACATGTTATTGATGTGTACCTTACTAATGCTCGCAGTAGTACCTGGGTATTTGATACTGGTTCTGTTGCTAATATTTGCAACTCGAAACAGGGACTACGGATTAAGCGAAGATTGCTAAGGACGAGGTGACGATGCGCGTGGGAAATGGTTCTAAAGTCGATGTGATCGCAGTCGGCACGCTACCTCTACATTTACCTTCGGGATTAATATTAGACCTAAATAATTATTATTTGGTGCCAGCGTTAAGCATGAACATTATATCTGGATCTTGTTTGATGCGAGACGGTTATTCATTTAAATCAGAGAATAATGGTTGTTCTATTTGCATGAGTAATATCTTTTATGGTCATGCACCCTTAAAGAGTGGTCTATTCTTATTAAATCTCGATAGTAGTGACACACATATTCATAGTGTTGAAACCAAAAGATGCAGAGTTGATAATGATAGTGCAACTTATTTGTGGCACTGCCGTTTAGGTCATATCGGTATAAAGCGCATGAAGAAACTCCATACTGATGGGCTTTTGGAACCACTTGATTATGAATCACTTGGTACTTGCGAACCGTGCCTTATGGGTAAGATGACAAAAACACCGTTCTCCGGTACTATGGAGAGAGCAACAGATTTTTTAGAAATCATACATACAGATGTATGTGGTCCGATGAATGTTGAGGCTCGTGGCGGATATCGTTATTTTCTCACCTTCACAGATGACTTAAGCAGATATGGGTATATCTACTTAATGAAACACAAGTCTGAAACATTTGAAAAGTTCAAAGAATTTCAGAGTGAAGTTGAAAATCATCGTAACAAGAAAATAAAATTCCTACGATCTGATCATGGAGGAGAATACTTGAGTTACGAGTTTGGTGTACATTTGAAACAATGTAGAATAGTTTCGCAACTCACGCCACCCGGAACACCACAGTGTAATGGTGTGTCCGAACGTCGTAATCGTACTTTACTAGATATGGTACGATCTATGATGTCTCTTACTGATTTACCGCTATTGTTTTGGGGATACGCTCTAGATACGGCCGCATTCACGTTAAATAGGGCACCATCAAAATCCGTTGAGACGACGCCTTATGAACTGTGGTTTGGCAAGAAACCAAAGTTGTCGTTTCTGAAAGTTTGGGGGTGCGATGCTTATGTGAAAAAGCTTCAACTTGATAAGCTCGAACCCAAATCGGAAAAATGTGTCTTCATAGGATATCCAAAGGAAACTATTGGATACACCTTCTATCACAGATCCGAAGGCAAGACTTTTGTTGCTAAATTCGGAAACTTTCTGGAGAAGGAGTTTCTCTCGAAAGAAGTGAGTGGGAGGAAAGTAGAACTTGATGAGGTAACTGTACCTAACCCCTTATTGGAAAGTAGTACATCACAGAAATCTGTTTCTGTGACACCTACACCAATTAGTGAGGAAGCTAATGATAATGATCATTAAACTTCAGAACAAGATACTACTGAACCTCGTAGATCAACCAGAGTGAGATCCGCGCCAGAGTGGTACGGTAATCCTGTTCTGGAAGTCATGCTACTAGATCATGATGAACCTACGAACTATGAAGAAGCAACGGTGAGCCCAGATTCCACAAAATGGCTTGAAGCCATGAAATCTGAGATGGGATCCATGTATGAGAACAAAGTATGGACTTTGGTTGACTTGCCCAATGATCGGCAAGCAATAGAGAATAAATGGATCTTCAAGAAGAAGACGGACACTGACGGTAATATTACTGTGTACAAAGCTCGACTTGTCGCAAAAGGTTTTCGGCAAGTTCAAGGGATTGACTACGATGAGACCTTCTCACCCGTAGCGATGCTTAAGTCTGTTCGAATCATGTTAGCAATTGCCGCATTTTATGATTATGAAATTTGGCAAATGGATGTCAAAACTGCATTCCTGAATGGATTTCTGGAAGAAGAGTTGTATATGATGCAACCAGAAGGTTTTATCGATCCAAAGGGAGCTAACAAAGTGTGCAAGCTCCAGCGATCCATTTATGGACTGGTGCAAGCCTCTCGGAGTTGGAATAAATGCTTTGATAATGTGATCAAAGCATTTGGTTTTATACAGACTTTTGGAGAAGCCTGTATTTACAAGAAAGTGAGTGGGAGCTCTGTAGCATTTCTGATATTATATGTGGATGACATATTACTAATTGGAAATGATATAGAATTTCTGGATAGCATAAAGGGATACTTGAATAAGAGTTTTTCAATGAAAGACCTCGGTGAAGCTGCTTACATATTAGGCATTAAGATCTATAGAGATAGATCAAAACGCTTAATTGGAATTTCACAAAGCACATACCTTGACAAAGTTTTGAAGAAGTTCAAAATGGATCAAGCAAAGAAAGGGTTCTTGCCTGTGTTACAAGGTGTGAAGTTGAGTCAGACTCAATGCCCGACCAATGCAGAAGATAGAGAGAAAATGAAAGATGTTCCCTATGCTTCAGCCATAGGCTCTATCATGTATGCAATGCGGTGTACCAGACCAGATGTGTGCCTTGCTATAAGTCTAGCAGGGAGGTACCAAAGTAATCCAGGAGTGGATCACTGGACAACGGTCAAGAACATCCTGAAATACCTGAAAAGGACTAAGCATATGTTTCTCGTTTATGGAGGTGACAAAGAGCTAATCGTAAATGGTTACGTCGATGCGAGCTTTGACACTGATCCGGACGATTCTAAATCGCAAACTGGATATGTATTTACATTAAACGGCGGAGCTGTCAGTTGGTGCAGTTCTAAACAAAGCGTCGTGGCGGGATCTACGTGTGAAGCAGAATACATAGCTGCTTCGGAAGCAGCAAATGAAGGAGTTTGGATGAAGGAGTTCATATCCGATCTAGGTGTCATACCTAGTGCATCGGGTCCAATGAAAATCGTTTGTGACAATACTGGTGCAATTGCCTTGGCAAAGGAATCCAGATTTCACAAGAGAACCAAGCATATCAAGAGACGCTTCAATTCCATCCGCGATCTAGTCCAGGTGGGAGACATAGAGATTTGCAAGATACATACGGATCTGAAATGTAGCAGACCCGTTGACTAAGCCTCTTCCACGAGCAAAACATGATCAACACCAAGGCTGCATGGGTGTTAGAATCATTACTGTATAATCTAGATTATTGACTCTAGTGCAAGTGGGAGACTGAAGGAAATATGCCCTAGAGGCAATAATAAAGTTATTATTTATTTCCTTATATCATGATAAATGTTTATTATTCATGCTAGAATTGTATTAACCGAAAACATAATACATGTGTGAATACATAGACAAACAGAGTGTCACTAGTATGCCTCTACTAGACTAGCTCGTTAATCAAAGATGGTTATGTTTCCTAACCATGGACAAAGAGTTGTTATTTCATTAATGGGATCACATCATTAGGTGAATGATCTGATTGACATGACCCATTCCATTAGCTTAGCACCCGATCATTTAGTATGTTGCTATTGCTTTCTTCATGACTTATACATGTTCCTATGACTATGAGATTATGCAACTCCCGTTTACCGGAGGAACACTTTGTGTGCTACCAAACGTCACAACGTAATTGGGTGATTATAAAGGTGCTCTACAGGTGTCTCCAAAGGTACATGTTGGGTTGGCGTATTTCGAGATTAGGATTTGTCACTCCGATTGTCGGAGAGGTATCTCTGGGCCCTCTCGGTAATACACATCACATAAGCCTTGCAAGCATTGCAACTAATGAGTTAGTTGTGAGATGATGTATTACGGAACGAGTAAAGAGACTTGCCGGTAACGAGATTGAACTAGGTATTGAGATACCGACGATCGAATCTCGGGCAAGTAACATACCGATGACAAAGGGAAGAACGTATGTTGTTATGCGGTCTGACTGATAAAAGATCTTCGTAGAATATGTAGGAGCCAATATGAGCATCCAGGTTCTGCTATTGGTTATTGACCGGAGACATGTCTCGGTCATGTTTACATTGTTCTCGAACCCGTAGGGTCCGCACACTTAAAGTTTCAATAACAGTTATATTATGAGTTTACGAGTTTATGAGTTTTGATGTACCGAAGGAGTTCAGAGTCCCGGATGGGATCGGGGACATGACGAGGAGTCTCTAAATGGTCGAGACATAAAGATTGATATATTGGAAGCCTATATTTGGATATCGAAAGTGTTCCGGGTGAAATCGGGATTTTACCGGAGTATCGGGAGGTTACCGGAACCCCCCGGGAGGTATATGGGCCTTAGTGGGCCTTAGTGGAAGAGAGGAGAGGTGGCCAGGGCTGGGCCGCGTGCCCCTCCCCCCCTAGTCCGAATAGGACAAGGAGAGGGGGGCGGCGCCCCCCTTCCTTCTCTCTCTCTCCTCTTTCCCCCCTCCCGAATCCTATTCCAACTAGGAAAGGGGGGGAATCCTACTCCCGGAGGGAGTAGGACCCCTCCTGGCGCGCCCTCTCCTGGCCGGCCGGACCCTCCCTTTTTTCCTTTATATATGGAGGCAAGGGGCACCCCTAGAGACACAAGTTGATCCACGTGATCATATTCTTAGCTGTGTGCGGTGCCCCCTTCCATCATAGTCCTCGATAATATTGTAGCGGTGCTTAGGCGAAGCCCTGCGACGGTAGTACATCAAGATCGTCACCACGCCGTCGTGCTGACGGAACTCTTCCCCAACACTTTGCTGGATCGGAGTCCGGGGATCGTCATCGAGCTGAACGTGTGCTAGAACTCGGAGGTGCCGTAGTTTCGGTGCTTGATTGGTCGGGCCGTGAAGACGTACGACTACATCAACCACGTTGTGCTAACGCTTCCGTTGTCGATCTACAAGGGTACGTAGATCACACTCTCCCCTCTCGTTGCTATGCATCACCATGATCTTGCATGTGCGTAGGAATTTTTTTGAAATTACTACGTTACCCAACAGGTCTTGGATCCCAAGCCCCCCTCCATTTGCAAGCTGGGAACAAACTTTCTTCCAACTGACCTTACACTTTCCTCGTGAGATTTATTCTTCTTGGGCCCATTTAAAATTTGCGCTTGGTCTTGTCTATGTCTTTCAGAATCTTTTTCAGCGGTCGGGGGACAGTCAAGGCGAACGTTGGCATAGCAGAGAGCACAATCCGCACGCGAACCCTTCTCCCGACCATGTTCATGAGCTTCCCCTTCCATCCCACGATCCTTGATCTAATTCTATCGAGGATGAACTAAAGATGGACTATCCTAATCCTACTCGTGGAGATCGGAAGACCTAAGTATGTCATGGAGAAGCCAACTATTGTTCCACCAAAATTTTGAAGAATATCATCAAGGTTTAGACCATCACACCTAATTGGAGCCACCATAGATTTTTCCTGGTTTAGTCTTAGGTCTATCACTTCATCGAAGGGTTGAAGAATATCTAATAGCGAATCGACCTCCTCTTTGCTAGGGTTTGCAAAGATGACCGCGTCGTCGGCGTACAAACTAATTCTCATGCTAACTCCTCTGCTAGGTAGAGGCGCTAGGATGCCCTGATCAGTGGCCGTGGAGAACAACCTATGGAGAGGATCTATCGCAAGGATGAACATCAAAGGCGAAAGAGGGTAACCCTGCCGTAGACCCTGCCGATGTATGATTGGCGGCCCTGCGTCTCTGTTTAGAAGACATGAGGATGATGCCGAGGACAACAGAAGAGTGATCCAGTCCTGCCAACGTGCACTGAAACCCATATGTTGAAGAAGTTCCAAAAGATACTCCCAGGAGATCGAATCGAAGGCCTTTGCTATGTCTAGCTTGAATAGGAGTGCGGGGTTTTTTGTTTCCGTGGAGGGCTTTGACGCAGCTCTGGATGTATAAGTAACTGTCATGTATGCGTTTCCCTTTCTGGAAAGCTGATTGGGTGGTGAGATGATCTCCGAGATTGTCTTGGTTAGCCTCATCAACAATACCTTAGAGATTAGCTTTGCAACCTTGTTGATCAGGCTGATCGGTCTGAAATGTCTCATTTCTGATGCATCATCTTTTTTTGGGGAGCAGAGCGATGAAGGCTTTGTTGATCTCCTCAAAGTCATTTCCAACAAGATGAACTTGTTGAAAACATCCATGATGTTAGCTTTAATGGTGTCCCAACTAGCTCTGAAGAACTGACTGGTGAAACCGTCTGGTCCCGGGGCCTTTTCAGCCGGAGATGCGATGATCGCGGCCCAGACCTCCCCTTCTATGAAAGGGTTATCCAATCCCTGCCCATTGATGCTTGGAATCTGTAGCCCATTCCAGTTGATAGTGTGGTGACGTTGTTTCCTCATGCCTAGAGATTCAGTGAAGTGATTGTGGATTTCCTCTGTAATTGTTGTGTGTTCAGTGACGGTTGTTCCTTCTCCCGTCTTGATCGCATAGATGTGGTTCTTTCTTCTCCTAGCATTGCACTTTGCGTGGAAAAACTTGGTGCTTGCATCACCCACCCGAAGCCAAGTCACACGAGAAGCCTGTTTTTTTTCTTACCCTCTCGATCATAGCGAAGCCAAGGACCCTTGCCTTTAGTTGTTTTCTGAGACCGAATTCGGCTGCAGATAAGTGTTGTTTCTCTTGAGCTATGTCCAGATGTAGGATGACCTCATTGACTATGTGAAACTACATTTTTTATTTGCTGAATAGCGACCCACTCCATATTTTCAGGTCCTTTGCCATTCTTTGCATCTTTATTTTTATCATGATGAAGGGGCAGTCGTGATTGACAGGCCTGCCCCAGGCGCGCTGGATAGTTTCAGAGTAGTAGGAGTGTTTGGGCCAGAAATTTTCAGATCTGTACCTGGCAGGGCGTGGCGGGTTGTCGGCACGGGAGAGGAGATGAGAAGAGGGTAGTGGTCTGAAAAAGAGGTTGATCCCGCATTCAACATGTAGCCATCATGCAGGATTTCCCAATCAATATTGCAGAAGAATTTGTCGATGCTGCAAAGCGTTGGGTTTTCTCTCTCGTTGCTCCAAGTGAAACGCCTATTGTTGCATTTAATCTCCTTTAATCCCGCAAAGTCCAGTGCTTTTCTGAACCTTCCCATAAGTCTTCTCTTCAGATTCAGGTTGTTTTTGTCTCTAGCTTCATAAATCATGTTGAAATACCCTGTTATCAGCCATGGCTCTCCTGCCGGGGCGACAATGCTTGCGACCTCTTGGAGGAAATCATCCCTAAGAGCATCTCAGTTTGGCCTATAGGCCGTAGTCAGCCAATATCGAATATTACTGCCCAATTCAGACACCTTAGCAGTGACCGTAAATCTGCCAATTGAGTGTGATGCGATCGACACAATATCCTTGTTCCAAAAAATGGCAGCCCCTCCTCGTGTCCCCAAGGCTGGCAGTACCACACACCCTTGAAGGCTTACTCCTCCGACCTCCTTTGCAATTTCTATCATCCAGAGCTCTACTTTGGTCTCCTGTAGGGTTAGAATTGTAGTCTTGTGCGCAATGGCAACTTCACAGATCATTGTTCGCTTAGCCGGGGCGTTAAGGCCTCTAACATTCCATTACATAATGTTGTAATTATTGTTACTCATGGAGACACCGCATTTTACTCCGTCGACTAACAATTATATTGCAGAAGCAACAAAGATTACAGTACACCACCATTCTTGCCGGGGGCGATGACGGCCACCAAGAGGCCCAAAACCCCGTTGTCATCTAGCTACGCTTGCTACATTGGAATTACACATGGAAGGGAAACCTAACTCGAACTGGCATAAGGTCAGCCATCGATGGAGACTACGAAGATACTCTAACATGGAGAACTACTAGGTCACATTGGCTGCACCGTCTGGGCCAAGCATGTCGGCTGTGATCTTCAGAGCGTCGATGTTGAGGTTGGTCAATGTTGCAATCTCCTGGATGTTAGCATCTGACAGTGGTCCGGCGAAGCGCTTGATCAGCCTTTCCACAGCCTCCAGGGTCATCTTGTCATTCAAGCCTAGCTCTCCTAGCTCATGGATGAGGCAGAGTGTAGCCCTCTATGACACCAGGACGCTGGAGATGGCCGTAGCTTGCCTGGCACTGCGCCCGGAGTGTCATTTTTTGTTGTTGTAAAAACAACTTCTCTTTATAATAGATTGCAACAACCTATGGCAGATTCATTTGTTGTTTGTAAAAATGTATAATAGACAATTTTGTAGAAACAAAAGCCGGTAGATAAATATTTAGTATTGAAGTTTAAGATGATGGGTTGCCTCTCATTTAGAGCTGATTTTTAGGTTGCTAACCTCAACCTCTCTACCTATTGATCTTCATATGCGGATTTTAGGAAGTGATGTAGGGAAAAACCTATAGGTGGCCTCATCTTCACGTATTGGAGGTGGATTTGAGAAACAACACGAATAACACGGAGGAAAACAAGAGGAATCACAAGGAGAATAAATACAAATCAACACAAGATGCAATATGAGGAACACATAGATAGATCCTTGATTAAAATCATTCACAAGTGAGATATGGAACAAGATAGGGTTCTTCTTCCCCAAGTCCTTAGATAAGAAGGGCTTGAATTCCACATGAGGAATCTTCTCCATAGATGGAGGTCTTGTGCTCATGGAGCCTTCACTCGTAAGTGGCCTTGTACTCCTCAGAGTATTCTCTCATAAGAGGACCTGTACTCCAAGTCTTCTCTTTGAAGAAGAATCTCACTAGGGGAGATACATGAGCTAAGCTCTAGTGTTTTGTCATACCTAAGGTGAGGGAGAGGATATATAGGTCAATCCATGAAGGTGTAAGTGGAGTAGGAGAGAGGGGGTATATGTAGCCCGTGGGCCAGATTCCTGCACTCACGCAGGTTGTCAGACTATCCAGCTGAATCAAGCTGGACAATCATGCAGTTGATGCTTGTTCGGCTTCGTGCGGAGCAAGCGTTGGGCGACTGATGATCTTTAGCAGTCAGACAATCTGGGAAGTGAGCCAGACATTAGAGGTATTGTCCGTCTTGGCGATTTTTCTCTCGAGTCCCGCTGGGTCTTCAAGCCGTCCAGTCTGGCTACCTGATGGTTGTCGTTCCGTCTTCATATTGTGCTTGTGTCTTAGCTTCCAAGTTTCCATTGGGGATGGTGTAGGTGTACTCTTGTGCTTGCATTCCTCCTCGAGACACGCGATGCTCAACTCTAACCTATTATGCATGAGGGAGTAGGGTCAAGTAGTATACCATCCTCTAAGGGGTCAACTAGACTTGCGTAAAGGAGAAGATTCACCTTTATATGTAAGATGTGGGCGATTCGTGTGTCTGTTGACGATGGGGAACATGACGTGGTGATGTTCGTGGGATGCTCCGCGTCATCTTCCCCATGGGGAAAATTCGACCTCGGACAGGAATCCTCATAACCGTGAGAAAGAGATGGCTTCACGCACTACAAAATATGGGATTGCCTGTGACAAAAATCCTCATGACAGAAGAAAAACTGTCGCCTACGATCACTTTCTGTGACAGAAATTGTCGCTAGCTGATTTCCTCTTGGGACGTCCCCCTCGACATCTTTGGTGAAATTTTGTATTGATTTTAGGTGACACATTTGGCTGTCACTAGGCATGTATATATATATATTTTGCGACAGTGTTTAGTGTTACGGAAAATGTTGGACAAGTCCTTATTTGAAAACGTAAATAGAAAAATAACTAATTGTTTTTTCAGCTGACTTATTTAGCGGGATCTCTTATTTTAATAGCGGAAGTTGCTTGGAATTGGGATGACGAGGTGAGCGCGGCTGGGGCTGTACGGCAAGGCGACACACCCTTGCTGCACAGAGAAGTCATGCAGAACTGTGACAGAGTGAAACATGGGTGATTTCAGGTGCGGTCTATTTACTAAAAGACATTGTAGCAAAATTGTTTTGGTTTTCTTGATTAGGTTATGCAAATTCTTATGCACCTTCTATGTTTTTTCTAGCAATGGAGCAAAAATGGATTGATGGTGTGTGACGCCCCCGATTCAATCATACACTAATCATACACGCAAATGTGTACGATCAAGATCAAGGACTCATGGGAAGATATCACAACACAACTCTAGACACAAATTAAAATAATACAAGCTTTATATTACAAGCCAGGGGCCTCGAGGGCTCGAATACATAAGCTCGAAAACACAAGGGTCAGTGGAAGCAACAATATCTGAGTACAGACATAAGTTAAACAAGTCTGCCTTAAGAAGGCTAGCACAAAAGCAACAACGATCGAAAAGGCAAGGCCTCCTGCCTGGGAGCCTCCTAACTACTCCAGGTCGTCAGCGGCCATCACGTAGTAGTAGGCACCCTCAGGGTAGTAGTAGTCATCAGTTGTGTCGTCTGGCTCCTGGGATCCGTCATCTGATCGCAACAATCAGGTATAGGGGAAAAAGAGGTAGCAAAGCAACCGTGAGTACTCATCCAAAGTACTCGCAAGACTTACATCAGATCTAAACTAAGTATGCATCTATATCAAAGGAAATGGGCTGTATCTGTGGACTAAATTGCAGAATGCCAGAAGAGAAGGGGAAAGCCTAGCCTATCGAAGACTAGCATCTTCAAGCATCTTGAAGCATCTTGCATCATATAGAAGAGTACAGATCAACATAATGTAAAGTAGTAGTAGTGTTATCAACCTTGGCCAGAGATCCTTTCTCGACTCCCTGCGAGAAAGCAATCCCAGAGCCATACTATCCATTTCTCCTATCCATTTCTCATCTCAAGTATCCAGTTCTAGTTGTATCGATCGGGATACAACTCCAAGTGTCCATTACCGTAGGACAGGCTATCGATAGCTATTTTCTTCCCTACAGGGGTGCACCAACTTACCCACCATGCTCGATTAACTTCGGCCGGACACACTTTCCTGGGTCATGCCCGGCCTCGGCCAAACGATACGCCGCAACCCGACTTAGGCTTAATAGAGAGGTCAATCACGCCGGACTAAAGCTATGCCCCCAAGGGTCTTGGGCCATCGCCCCGGGAACTCCTGCATGTTGCGTGGGCGGCCAGTGAGCAGACCTAGCTAGCTCCTTAAAAAGGCAGGTGCTTACCAGTCCAACCCGACGCGCGCCGATCAATCGCATGACGTCTAATAAGCTTCAGCTGATGCATACGACACAGAACGCCCATACAATGCCCACGTGATGGTTAGTGCTATCAGGCCAGAGGCCCCTCGGATCAAATATCCAAACCGTTAGTGCGTTGGCAGTGCGGTCATGAGTAGAGACTCATGAAAGATGTGACCCCGTCGCCCCGTCTCGAGTACTTGCGGCAACGGCTAAGAATGCCCGGCCACGCCTCATAAGTATCTCGCGGGCACCTTCCAGGTCAACCCGACTCCACATCACTCGCTATTAAGCTCGCGCGGGTACCCCTCAGGGCCGACCCATCTTTAGTAACATGGTTTAGTGTAAAGTCATAGTAACCATAGTAACTGTGTGTCTAACACCAAGGGGAAAACCCGAGGAATCACCCGCGATGAATTCCACTTGATGTTATCATCAAGGTGAACGTAAGAGGATCCACCCTCGAGGTTCACACTTGAGGGGTTGCACGACAGAGCCGTAACGGAAGGGGTTAAGGAGGAAATCACCATTGATGACCTCGACTGTATAGCTACACTACAGAGATCTCATAAGGAGTGATGTAAGAGGTTCCACCCTCGGCACTCGATGGTAACTCTGCAGAGTCGTACAACTAGGGGGGTGATGTGCGGTGACGGGGCTTGCACGTCGATCATGTTGATCGAGTCATCGAACATAAAGCGAGGCAACTGGGACAAGGTGGGGTCACCAATGGCTCTCTAACCAATCTATACTAAGCAGTTTAGGATAACCAGGTAAGGTATGAAAGCAGGTAACAAAAACAGGCTATGCATTAGAGTAGGATCATACAGAAAGCAGTAGTAGTTCTAATGCAAGCATGAGAGGGAAAGAAATGGGCGATATCGGAATGCTCAAGGAGGGTTTGCTTGCCTGGTTGCTCAGACGAGAAGGAGGGATCGTCGGTGACATAGTCGATCACAGGGGCATCAACAACAGTCTCAGGGTCTATCGGAGAGAAGAGGGGGAAGAAATAGTAAATATAAAGCAAACAAAGCATCGCAAAGCATAACATGGCAATATGCTGTGCCGGGTGTGACCTAACGTATGGCTACACAATATAGGTAAAGGGGGAAGTCAACCGGGAATGTTTTCCCGGTTCTGGACCTGTGTCACACAGATGACCGGAGGGAGAATGTTCCATGTTCAGATAGTTAGAGGCATCTGACAGGTATGTGGGTAGCGGATTCGAGTTCATCTCGTTGTTCTGAGCAACTTTCATGTATAAAGTTTTTCGATCCGGACTATGGCTTATTTTCTATGAATTTCTGAAGATTTAAACAGTTATTTGAAATTCCCTGAAAATTGGCTAAGTCTGAGAAATCCTCATTTTTAAACATCACCTGGCTGTTTTCTGAAGGCTATAATTGTAGTTGTGTCCATCCTATGGCGTAGTGCAATTAGTGCCCATTTGCCTGTCCAAATCTTCGTTTGAAAAGTGCTACTGGATGTCAATTCCAAAATCTGTTTTTCAGTTCCTCCAGTTAATAGAACATAGACTTTTGTCATTCTTATAGGAATTAATCTAGGCGACTTTTGTATTTGGTCTAATGGAAAGAATTGAACCCTGCCAAGTGTACTACATGCCCATGTAAATTTTATCTATGTTCAAGCTTGTTTTGTTGCTGTTTTGAGGTTGTTCAGGGGGCTAACCAATGCTGTTTTATAAAAGGTAGCAATTGCTACTGTAGCTTACTATAGCAGCGCTGCACTAGTAGCAGGCAGCGAGCAAAGCAGCAGCGGCAGCCGGAGGTGGGCGAGGCCAGAAGCGGAGGCGGCCGGAGGTGGGCACGGCCACACTCAACACACACACGCACACACACACACACACACACACACACACACACACACACACACACACTACACGCACACACCGCACACATGCATCACGCACGCACGCACGCACACGGGCATGCCGGCGATCATGACGCTGGCCAGGGGGCGCAGCACGCAAGCGGCAAAGGCGGCACGTAGGTGAAGGGGCAACGGTGGCCAGCATGGGACGACGAGGCCATGGCCGGAGCGAGGCTAGCGGCAGCGAGTTCAGCGAGCGCAGACCGCGAGGAGCGGGAGGAGGGGCACGGTCCAAGGGCACGGTAGCGCGAGCTCGCGGGCAGCCACGGGCGCGGATGCGACGAGCGTGGGGCCTAGGCACGACCACGACGAACAACGACTAGCTACACGGCGGAGCCGAGCTCCGGTGAGGTTGCTAGCGACGGCTACAGGGACGAAACCACGCGTGAGAAAGAGGGGAAAAGGTGGGGGCTTACATCACACCTGCAGGTGTGCAAAGATGTGCTCGGGGAAGGCTCGAGGCGGCGGTTCCCGGCGACTGCGACGACGGAGCAGAGGAGGAAGAAGGAGTCGAGGCGGGCGCTCCGGTGAGGCCAGAAGATAATCCTATAGTGTTAGACCCCCTTTCCTGAGGGTTTGGAAAATCCGGTACTGGAAAATATGCTCGAGCTAGCACCTTGCCCGGAGCCCTCAAAGGAAGATAAAGGGGGGAATAAAGAGGGCGAAAGCGGGCCTCCGCCGCTACCTATTCCGACCAAGGGAACGGGCGCCTCCGTGAGGGAGGATAACCAAGGGGAGGAATCTGACATTCTCTCACCCTGGGGAAGGAAGAGGACTACCTCTGAAGATCCAGAAACCAAGGTTTCCAAACGGGAGAAGAAATCTCCACCAGAGGGTCCTGCCTTGGAGGGTGCTATTGCCGCACAAAGTCCGCGCGGGGATCTGCCCTCTAACGAGCTGTAAGTAATCAAAAAGTACTTTAATAGTGAAGATATACTACCTTACCTCCGAGGAAAATAACTGAAGCATTTATCTTGCAGTTCAGATCTTAGCCCTTCTCAGGAGAGCTCGTCTTCGGGGGATCTTCTTCCGGAGATGATGGAGAGTGAAAAGCCTCCCCCGGACTCCCCCACTCAAGAAGTGGGCGACCTTGAAGTGCCGTCACGGAGGGCCTCTCCGTATCCGGTGAGGCCAGAAGATAATCCTATAGTCACCCGAAATCCCCATTGTCCGGCTCTTGAAGAGAGCAAACAAAAGAGTCCGGCACCGTCTGGTATGCGGTCGGACGTACTGAGGGAGCTGTTGGAGCGAGCGTCCATCTCAGAAGAACACCGTACGTTGATGGGTACGGTGATGGAAAGAATTTCGTCCGCCGAAAGCAGATTGCATGAAGCTTTTATGAGTCTACTGACGGGCTTTGAGGTACGTGAAACGATATACTTTATGATAGTACCACACATTCTTAGGTGTGCCCTGTGTAGATAGTAGCCCATGAGACTCTGGTTGTCGTCGAGAACGGCGGCGAACAGAGGATCGTAGTCCCAGGTAATAACCAAACTGCCTTTATGTGTAGGTGGTGATCGTTTGATAGAGGCCCAGTGCTCGAAGAATATTAAGGCTGTATTTATACTTTTGCCTGGAAGTAATATGATGCCTCCTGTGCGGCCGTTTATGTATATATGTATATAACCTGAAATATTGCAGTCGTCGGCTTCAACCCCCACGCATATAATGTGGAGGTGTTAGCAGAAGACGCGTGTTCACACTTAATCCAACGTCTTGGTCCTATTAAGGAGGTGATAGCACAGCGAACGAGGCAACCGGACTATAATGCTTTAACACTTTCACTTAGCCATAGGAGTTTGATGGTGGGGCTACTATATAGCCCCTGGTGGCTCCACACTCTCCCGAATTCGGGGTGCGTACATGCCTGGCCGGGAAATGACCCTTCGTTAAGGCGAAGGAATTCTAACATTCCGATAGGTCATCGAGTGGTTGACCAGTCTCACGCTATATCATGACAGTCAGTTTTCGGCTTTCTCTACTGAGGTGCTCGTCCGGATGACCCGGGGCACAATCGTAGTAGTTCTCCTGGTGCCGCCTTAGCCGATAGAGCGGAATGTAAGGCAACAAAACACAGGAGCCGGGCAAACCCAACATTTGACCAAAGACATAATTCAGAGCTGATGCATATAAGGCCAAACTCGCGACGCTGAACACCCCCTAAGGTATTCGGTCTTTATGGTATAAACCGGGCCTAAACAGTGCCCTTTGTAAGAAGCCCCTGGTGTCCAGGTACGTGCATTATTCTGACGTGGCCACATGCCAAGACGCCAGCATCCTTCTCAATAGTACTGAGAATTCGAGGGATGTGTATCAACAAGAGACAGTAAGAAAGGTTTACGCAGGGTCTTAATCTAAAAAGAATCCTTGGAACGGGTCCCTACTGCACGTCTGTGCCTATGTCTCTGTTGTGCCGTATCCTAGACGGGTGTAGCACGATGGTCATCTGTAAAAGAGAGGAACTTAAGTGAAAAGTTGTCGTGCAAAAAGGTAGGTTTAAAGAAACCATGTGTAATTCAAGATGAGTAAAAATTGCCACTTGTCTGCGCGCGTTGAGCCCCTTGTATTTGTAATAGGGGTGTGGCCATCAAACCTGTATGAATTACATATAGCTGCGTCGGACTCGTCTAACCGTGTCCGTAGTCTTGACGACCTGTCGAATGCTTTAGTTGGTGAGGCCGCTTTAGTGTGCGGCTGCCGAGGCAGCCGCACTCTCTTCTGCGCGCAGGGATCGCTCAATATTTCCATTTACTGTAATGATGCCATGTGGACCGGGCATCTTAAATGTGAGGGAAGCATAATGCGGTATTGCATTAAAGCAAGCGAAAGCTTCGCGTCCAAGTAGTGCTTGATAGCCACTTTGGAATATAGCAATGTGGAAGGTTAAATTTTCGCTACGGAAGTTATCGGGGAAGCCTAATATAATCTCTAGTAGCAGGGAGCCCTTGCAATGAGCCCATGGGCCTGGCGTTACTCCTTTAAAGGTAGTATTGCTGTGGCAAATTTTCGTTGGGTCTATCCCTATTTTGCGGATTGTGTCCTGATATATCAGGTTTAGACTGCTGCCACCATCCATCAGGACTCGTGTGAAATGGTATCCGTCAATTATTGGGTCTAATACCAAGGCAGCCCATCCTGCATGCTGGATACTTGCTGAGTAATCCCGATGGTCGAAAGTGGTCGGTTGAGACGACCAGTGGCAGGACTCCGCGGTGATAGGTGGGCATATTTCTCTGGGAGTGCCGCTTTGTTTCTCCACTTGATCACGTGTAACACATTTACTGTTTTTACTTCTGGTGGAAATTTCTTTTGTTCCCCAGTGTCTTGCTTGAGAGGCTCATCCTCATCTTCGCTTGGTGTATCCTCCCCCTTGTGTACGGCGTTCAGCTTGCCAGACTGCTTGAAGACCCAACATTCTCTGTGGGTATGATTAGCGGGTTTACCAGGGGTGCTATGGATCTGACATATTTGGTCCAGAATTTTGTTCAGGCTGGACAGTTCATCTCTGGCGCCTTTAGGGGGCGACTTTTGCTGACCTGGCCAAGAGCTTATGAATCCGGCGTTTACTGTTGTGCTCTTCGGGCTGTCTTCTTTATTCCGGTGCTTATTATTTTTGTTGCACCGTGATTTCCCGTTTCCATCTCTAACTTCGGATGTACTGGGGGTCGCTGGTGCTGCATCTGGCTAGCCAGCTATCCTCACCCGCGCAAAAGCGGGTCATGAGACTTGTTAATGTTGCCATTGTTCTCGGCTTTTCTTGGCCGAGGTGTCTGGCAAGCCATTCGTCGCAGATGCTATGCTTAAAAGTTGCCAAGGCTTCGGCGTCTGGACAGTCAACTATTTGGTTCTTTTTAGTAAGAAACATGTTCCAAAGCTTTCGGGCTGACTCTCCGGGCTGTTGAGTTATATGACTCAAATCGTCCGCGTCCGGAGGTCGGACATAAGTCCCTTGAAAATTTGCCCGAAAAGCATCTTCGAGCTCTTCCCAGCTTCCAATGGAGCTTTCGGGGAGGCTTTTAAGCCAGTGCCGAGCTGCCCCTTTGGATTTGAGGGGTAAATACTTAATGGCGTGGAGATCATCTCCTCGAGCCATATGGATATGGAGGATATAGTCCTCAATCCAGACCCCAGGGTCTGTTGTTCCGTCGTATGCCTCTATGTTTACGGGTTTGAATCCCTCTGGAAATTCATGGTCCAGCACCTCGTCGGTGAAACATAGGGGGTGTGCGGCACCCCTGTATCTGGGTGTACCGCGTTGTTCGGATGTTTGTTGTGTTGCATCATATGCTGGAGCGCGCTTGCGTGGTCCATAGATGGATCTGGTTGCGCCGTCCTTTTGATGCAAGCCCTCGCGTGGATCGTGTATTGGCTTATGTGCGGCGTTGTTTGCCGCTCTATGTTGGCCGTGAGGTCGTCTATCCGGCCAGATGGCCGTTTTAATTTTTGGTTGCGGGGGATCTAAGGCCTCCTCATCGAATTCAGGTAGCAACTTCCGCTTCGGGTAGCTCTTGGTGGGGTGATTACCGCCGTACTTCACTGCTGTGTTGAGCACTTTACTCCATCCAATTCTGAGTGTGTCTTGCTCAGCCTTGAGCCTTTGCTTCTGCTTTTTTAGACTCCTCGCGGTGGCAACGAGCCTTTGATGGGAATTCTGTTGCTCCGGGTGTCTGTCTGGTGTGATGTCGTCCGGACTATTATCGTTGACAGAGTTGGGTTGTTTGGTTTGATTCTCCGTGTTGCTGTGGTCCGGCGATGGTTCACCCTGCTCTAACGCTGGGTCTATATGATTGTTGTTTCTGCCGAGGCGGGATTTGGAGCGGCGCTTACACCGCCGCTTTGACTGCTTCTCGAGGGGACAACCCTTCGTTGCGTCCTTCCGTTCCTCATCGTCGTCTTCTTTTGGTGTGTCCATCATGTATACGTCATGTGATGAAGTGGGCGTCCAGTGCCCTGTGGGCAGTGGTTCCTGTTCATCTCCTGCATCGTCGTCCATACCATGGATGTCTTCGAAGTTGGAGTCAAGCATGTCGGTTAAGTCATCGACAGTGGCTACTAAGTGGGTGGTGGGTGGGCGGCGAATTTCTTTGTCATCCGCATCCCAATCCTGCCGGACATAGTTCGGCCAGGACTCTCCTGACAAGGAGAGAGACTTTAATGAATTCAGTTTGTCGCCGAAGGACGAGTGCTAAAAGATATCCGCGGAGGTAAACTCCATGATCGGCGCCCAACCGGATTCGATAGGAACGGGCGCAGGCGGTTCGGAGTCCGTGGCCGAAGAAGTATCTGGCAGTTTAACAACACGGCTCTCGTGAAGGGTAAGGTCGATATTCGGCTCGATCACCGTTGGGGATACGGCCTCTGTGGCGGGGTCTATCCACCCGTCCATGGGAGGCGCAACTGGCTCCGAATTAAGGGCCGGAGCGGCTGCCGGTGCGATCTCCTGAGCACTGTCCGATGGTAGAGCTAAATCGTACTCACCGTGAATGTGTGGTGCACAAGGCAGGGGCCCAAATCCGTTGAAGATCAAGTCTCCGCGGATATCGGCCGTGTAGTTTAAGCTTCCAATCTTGATCTGATGACCAGGGGCGTAACTCTCGATCTGCTCTAGATGGCCAAGTGAGTTGGCCCGCAGTGCGGAGCCGCCGAATACAAAGATCTGTCCGGGGAGAAAAGTCTCACCCTGGACTGCATCGCTATCGATGATCGAAGGAGCCATCAAGCCTGACGGCGACGACACAGAGGAACTCTCAATGAAAGCACCAATGTCGGTGTCAAAACCGGCGGATCTCGGGTAGGGGGTCCCAAACTGTGCATCTAGGCGGATGGTAACAGGAGGCAGGGGACACGATGGTTTACCCAGGTTCGGGCCCTCTTGATGGAGGTAAAACCCTACGTCCTGCTTGATTTATTCTTGATGATATGGGTATTACAAGAGTTGATCTACCACGAGATCAGAGAGGCTAAACCCTAGAAGCTAGCCTATGGTATGATTGTATGTGGTCCTACAGACTAAAACCCTCCGGTTTATATAGACACCGGAGGGGCTAGGGTTACACAAGGTTGGTTACAAAGGAGGAGATACACATATCCGTATTTCCTAGCTTGCCTTCCATGCCAAGTAGAGTCCCATCCGGACACGAGACGAAGTCTTCAATCTTGTATCTTCATAGTCCAATAGTCCGGCCAAAGGATATAGTCCGGCTGTCCGGAGACCCCCTAATCCAGGACTCCCTCAGAGACAATCTTCATCCTACGCCTCCTACGGATTGATAAATCTTAGGTCATCCACTTGAGGGAAATTTGATACTGTCCTACAAACCTCTGCACTTGGAGGCCCAACGACGTATACAAGAAGAAGGTTGTGTAGTAGACATCAGGCCAGCGTGGAGGGCATCCACGGCCATGGCGCCTTGGATGTGCTCCACGCACCACTCTGCCTCCTGTAGCAAGGTGGGAGGGGACCCAGGTCGGGATGGGCTGCACTGTAAATGGCTTAGAGGTTAGAGCCCATCTGTACAATAGGTGTAGCTATTTTCTTTTATTACCATATGTTTTATTTCTCTAGCCTCTGTTTTGTACTTAATTCATTTAGCAAATGAGTTTTGTAAAATGTGGAGATGGACACATATTTAGTATTGAAATGTTAGGTGCTACCACCAAAAACTTAGGAGGAAGTTTGACTTAGCTTGAATTTTTTGTAATTGGAGAAGCATTCAAAAATGCTGTTTTGGCACAGTTTTAAATGTTTGAGGGCATTTAATAACCTTTTAAAATATTAGTTTCAACATGAAAAATATCCAGGGATTATCTACCACACTTTGAACATTTTAGTTTTAATGTTTGAGAAATTTGAATTTGAACTTGAACGGAATTGAACCATCGCGGATTTAACAACAGTAATCATGGTGACATGGCATCCTTAGCAGACGTTACTGTAGCTTAATTATCCGGGCGTCACAATTCTCCTCCACTACAAGAAATCTCGTCCCGAGATTTAAGGGGTGGAGTAAGGGGGAAAGACTCGGGAAGGACGGAGCTCAACACAAGATAGGTACCTGGGAGCTATCTCAATGAATGTGGCATAGAGGCATCTCTCGAGTTGAAATTCAAGAAAGTCATCGAGAGCAAGGTAAGAAGGTGCAATAACAGCTTCAACCGGGTGGGCAATCATTCGATGTCTGAAACAAAGTGTGAAAGGGGCTCAGAGCATCGAGAATAAATATTGCTTCTGATACTAGAACAGATCACAAGGAAGATGGCTCGCGAATTACATATGAAGCCAAGCGCGAGGGATAACTTAGAAAACAGGGATGTATAGGAGAGCTAGGTTTCGATCCTATGGAACTGTGGGTTATGGGCCCACCATGTGGGTTAAAAGTAAGAAGGGCGCTGATATCAAGGCATGTCAGAGCATAGACTGTTAGTTATGTTGGCAACAACGTTGGTACCAAGGGCGAGGGACGAAGAGAACGATTTTCCTACTCATTAAACGAGGCAGGCCAATAGGCAAAGTTCTCGTCCATCGGTGGTTACCGGAATATCACCCACAATAGTAACAGAGTCTTACTGACCGAGTTGAACACCGAGGCGTTTACATAAGCAGGGAATTATCACTGCTCAGGTATGTCAGATTACCAGAAAGGTTAAACAAAACAAAGGAAAGGAAAAGTGATTATCGGATTTAAATAGAACAATGGAAAGGAAAATGGGTATACACGAGTATTAGGTGTATCTCCTTCCCAAAGCAAGCAGAGCGGGAATAATCATGACGGGACTACAAGTAGATAACCATCCAGTGAGGGGGGCGAGGAAACTCATGATGTTACCGATACCATGGTGTTTGGATAATTGATCAAAAAACATTTAGCATTGCACTTTCAATGTTCTTGTTGATGATCGGAGTACCACAGACATGCTTCGGGATAGCATTGACATGGTCATTAAGTAAAGGCCGGACCTTGGGAACACAAAGGATCCATCGGGAATTACTAGAACACCTCATGCAATTTTATCAGGTTAAAGATGAGGAGGCGGCCGATGGTTTCAGCAAAAAATCCACCAGCATGTCAAAAAGGATGTATTTCCAAAATTATATGAACAAGTTTGTGTTGGGGAAGGCAAGAATGTTGTCGATGATAACATAAATCATCGAGGGGTGTTGGTGTCAAAACCGGCGGATCTCGGGTAGGGGGTCCCGAACTGTGCGTCTAAGGCGGATGGTAACATGAGGCAGGGGACACGATGTTTTACCCAGGTTCGGGCCCTCTTGATGGAGGTAAAACCCTATGTCCTTCTTGATTTATTCTTGATGATATGAGTATTACAAGAGTTGATCTACCACGAGATCGGAGAGGCTAAACCCTAGAAGCTAGCCTATGGTATGATTGTATGTCGTCCTATGGACTAAAACCCTCCGGTTTATATAGACACCGAAGGGGGTTAGGGTTACACAAGGTTGGTTACAAAGGAGGAGATATACATATCCGTATTGCCTAGCTTGCCTTCCACGCCAAGTAGAGTCCCATCCGGACATGGGATGAAGTCTTCAATCTTGTATCTTCATAGTCCAACAGTCCGGCCAAAGGATATAGTCCGGCTGTCCGGAGACCCCCTAATCCAGGACTCCCTCAGTAGCCCGTGAACCAGGCTTCAATGACGATGAGTCCGACACGCAGTGTTTGTCTTCGGCATGGCAAGGCAGGTTCCTCCTCCGAATACACCACAGAAGAGTTTGAATACAAGGATAGTGTCCGACCCTGCAAAATAAGTTCCACACACCACGTAGAGAGAATAATATTTCCACAAATCTAATCTGCTGACACGTTTTGGCAACATGACATCATGCCATGGCCCAGTGATTATTCAATGTTTTTCTTTAACCAGCCTCGCACACAACACGATGCGGTTTCTTGGCACGTCTTGTCAAAGCAGAGATCGTGTTCCCCTTATTACGGGATTTTCATCAATACGGGCGTGGGTAACCCAACCGTGCCATCAATTATGGTGCTTGGGGGATAATCGAGTTTTACCATGCTAGTGGGGCACATAGTTTCGGCCGCCCTTATAAAGGGATAAGGTTTAACCTTTTTCTACCCACGCCTTCTTCCTCCTTGCTCATCCATTCTTGCGCACTCGAGCTCCAACGCCCAAGTCCACATCCTTCTCCTCAACCTTCTCCAAACATGTCCGGATCGGGAGGCAAGTGGATGGCTTCCTCCGTCACAAAGGGACACATCAAAAACCTGCGCAGAGCCGGATACTTAGCCGCGAATATCGCGCATCGGCTGCCCGCTGCGGGGCAGATCGTCCCTACCCCGGAACCTCACGAGAGGGTAGTCTTCCTCCACCACTTCCTCCGCGGACTGGGGTTTCCCCTCCATCCATTCGTCCGCGGTCTTATGTTCTACAAAGGGCTGGACTTTCATGATCTGGCCCCGAATTTCATCCTCAACATTTCGACGTTCATCGTCGTGTGTGAGGCTTTCCTCCGCATCCGGCCCCACTTCGGCCTGTGGCTAAATACCTTCAATATCAAGCCGAAGGTGTTGGGAGGCCAACAAGCGGAATGCGGCGGAGCCATGGTGGGCAAGATGCCCAATGTTATATGCCTCGAAGGCTCCTTCGTGGAGACCATAAAGGGATGGCAATCGGTGTGGTTCTACATCACCGAGCCGCGCGACACCAACTGGGTGGTGGCCCCCGAGTTTCGATCCGGAATCCCCACGCGGCTCACCTCCTAGAAAGAGAAGGGCCTATCCTGGGGTTCATCGGTGGAGCTGGACGGACTCCAGAAATGTATCTGGAATATGGCAAGCAAGAAGCTCAAGCTTGTCAACATAGTCCAGGTCATGCTCTTCCGCCGGATCCTCCCGTGCCAACAATGGGATTTCAATTTATGGGAGTTCGACCCGGCCCGACACCAAACTCTAAGCGAGCTCTTCGACACGACGCACAAAGACGTCTGGAGGGTGCTATTTAAGGGCGCCGAGGTCCCTCCCTCTCTCACCGAGGACCGCGGGCTAAGCGCGAAGCGCCCTGCGAATCCGGTAAGTTTTGTACATCTGGTAGGATTTTTACGTCCCATAGATTAACCACGTGCGGGGTCTGAGCTCCCATGCCTTTGACAGGACTGGGTGGGGGCATCGGAGAAGATCAACTGTCCGACCCCTCTGCACGAAGACACTGTGGACGCTCTCCTGACGGAGATGCTGCCTCCGGCTCCTTACAAGGTGCCGGAAAAGACCAATAAGAAGGCCAAGGGAACCCGAAAGAGTTCCCGGTGCCAGGTGGTATCGGACTCATCGTCCGATGACTCTGCGACGCACTCCTCCCACGAAGACGAGGAGGAAGATGAAGATGCTCCCCTTCTAGTCGGGGGAGACAAGAAAAGGAAGCCCGCCCCAACTGGGAGGGCCGAAGGGTCCAAGAAGGGAAGGACTCTCCTTCCGGACTGCTCCACCACCGCCACCGAAGACGAAGACGAGTGGCTACTCAGGGCCAAGCCCCTGGCGAAGTCGTAAGTATTCGGATACCAGAGTAACTCATAGCATACCTTTGTCGCACTGCTTCTCCTAACGCCGAATATGATTATGCAGACCACCCAAGCCCGTATCGACGTATCTTTGTCGGACGGCTCCTTGGACTCGTCGGATATGGATAGCGATCCACTTCCGACCGCCACCTCCCCTTGCCCTACGGACAATGCCGAGGTATTGTCTCAAGAGGCACCGGGTCGAGGGGAGATAGTCCCGGAGGCGCCTCAACGCGACCTTTCGGACTCCGGGAGTAGAGGGAGTAAGGCTCCCGAGGGCTCCGAGTTTGTCCCTCAGCCGAACACCGCGCCGGAACCTCCAGTGGTGTGACGCCCCAAGACCGACGTGCCAGGTGTCTTCCAGTTATTCGCTGTTGTTGCCTTGTCATTCGCTTGTGTGTTGCATCTTGTCATGTCATCATCCGCATTGCATCATCATGTTTTCAAAACCTTCATCCGTCTGTGTTTCCCCCAGTTCCGTCCGTTGTCCATTCTGAGCCCAGACACACTCGCACGCGCCCGCGGCATGTCCGACATAGTATTTTATAAGTGGCCGGAAAATGTTCTCGGAATGGGATGAGAGTTGACATGTGGTCTTATTATAGTGTAGATAGACCGCCTGTCAAATTTCATCGCATTCGGAGTTCGTTTGACACCCCAACAGATAACTATAGCAGCATTATAGCCGGTCTAACGTCGGACGTTTTCGGTCTCCGGAAACAGATGCTGGTCCCTCTCTCTCTCTCCTCCCCATCGCAGTCTCTCCACAGCCCACCTAGTCCATCCTCTTTCCCCTCTTCGCTTCCGGAGTTGTCCGATGTGATCGCATGGTCCGAAACCCTCTCTGCTCAGTGCATCAAACCCCCTCGCACACGCGTCCGAGAAGCTGTCCCGGACCCGACCCGGACATTCGTCGCCGTTGGATCCGGATCATCCCCAAACATCTACAAAACGTCTCCATTTTGTTTATTGGGCTTCCTAACCTAGTTTTTCTTGAACCGCCCGATTTTGATCGGAGGGTCCAAATCTACCCTAAACTCCCCTCTTTCCATATATATATATATATATAGAACCCCTAGTCTAATTTGAGACAAAACCCTAAAACCTAGGGGATGTCCCATCCATTCCGCGTCTGCCGCCGCCACCAACTCACAAGCTACCTCGGGATCCTCTCATTCTCCCCTGCTATCCATCGATCCCCACCAACCAGAGCCTCCCATGGCTCCCTTCGAATCCATCCCCTCCTCGATCTACCTCCACTAGCAGCATCTCCGTTGAAGGAGCTGGAGGAAGAACTCAAGTCTACACGTGATGGATATGAGGAGGAAATAGCAACACTAGTGGAGAAGAATGATGATCTGAAGAAGAAGAAGCTAAAAGTGTTCATGGGATTTCCCGCAACTGGAGGAGAAGATGATTGCACTTGTCCAGAGAACTACATCATCATCAACGACACCGACTCGGACCCAGACGATAGCGATGATGACTATGTTGATGAAGCTGGAGCAGATATCATGGAGTCTTCATCGGAGCAGTTTTTCTAGTCGACCACCATATCAGTAGTAGTATTCTCCCATGTATCTAGTATAGTCCGAGCACTTTTATAACGATAGTTAGACCGTTGTATGCCCTTGTTTGATTGAATGAAGTGATTTTGTTTGCATTTGACTCATGTGCATATGGGTAGTGTTTTACCTCTAGACCTCATTCTATTCTATATTCTCTTCTTTTCTAAAACCCTCAGATGCCTCCGAGACGTGACAATGGATTTGCTTTCCCATCAGAGCTCACTTAGTTAATCCAGCAATAGAATGCCTTGATCCAGTTGCTAGTCCAGAATCAGAATCAGGGGAACAACAACAACAACAACAACCCACCACTGCCACCACCTGTTAATCACTTAACCCGTTTTCTTAGGCTGAATCCGCCGGTGTTCTCTAGTAGCACCGAGCCTATAGTAGCAGATGATTGGCTCCGCAAGATTGGAAGGGAGTTAACCACTACTGGATGTACTGATGCTGAGAAGGTGCGCTTTACCACACATCAGTTGGATGGACCGGCATCATCATGGTGGGAGAATTACACTGTCACCTAGCCTATAGCCACGGTCACATGGGATCAGTTTCAGCAGGCTTTTCGTACTGCCCATGTTTCAGCAGGAGCTATGGCCATGAAGAAGCGTGAGTTTCGCAACTTGCGCCAAGGAGGACGAACTGTTGGCCAGTATGTGGATGCAGCTAAGCAGGAGAAGTTTCTGGAAGGACTGAATGATGAGCTGAGCATGCAGTTGATGGTAGCAACTTTCAACAACTACGAGGAGTTGGTAGATAGACCTCTCATGATTGAAGGGAAGCAACAGCAGATTGAGAACCACAAGAGGAAGTATGGATAAGGGAAGTACAATTCTGGAGCTCAGCAGAAGCCACGTTTTACCCCAAAATCGGGAGGACATTTCCAGCATACCCATGGAGGAGGTAGCTCGACAATCATAATGCCCCCAAGAATGGTAACGGGAATGGAGGAAGCAACGGCCAGAACCGTACCAACCCATCAACCCCAGCCAAGAGAGACCTAAGCCAAGTCACTTGCTATAAGTGCCAGAAGACTGGACATTACGCCAATGAATGTCCTGAAGCCCAGAATGGAAATGGCAATGGAAGCTCAGGGAAGAAGTCTAACCCTTTCAACAGGGGACAGGTGAACCACGTTAATGTGGAGGAGGTTGAAGCCCAACCAGATGCAGTAATAGGTAAGTTTTTGGTTAAGTCGTTTACTGCAATTGTTCTTTTTGATACCGGTGCATCGGATTCCTTCATATCAAGGGGATTGGTGGATAAGTATAAACTGCCCACCAAAGTTCTTAGAACACATATGTTAGTAAGCTCACCAGGAGCGAAGTATTTGGCCAGTCGAGGATGTTTTCAAGTGCCATTGAGTATAGGTAGGCATGTTTTCCCCTCGGATTTAATCATTTTGGAATCACAAGGTTTGGATGTAATTCTGGGTATGGATTGGCTATCGTTGTACGGAGGAAACATCGATTGCCCCAGTATGTCGATTTTTCTTACCACTCCAGAAGGAAGAAGGATCAAGTATGTATCACGGCATGAGCCGAAGAGGACACGAGTAAATTCCTTATCAGGAGTTGTGCAGGAGGAAGTACCAGTGGTGAAGGATTTCCTTGATGTATTTCCCGAAGAGTTGCCAGGCATGCCACCGGATAAAGACATTGAGTTTTTGATTGAGCTTTCTCCAGGCACATGGCCGATATCTAAGAGACCGTATAGAATGCCCGCAAAGGATTTGGAGGAGATTAAGAAGCAGATTAAGGAGTTACTGGATAAGGGATATATTCGCCCAAGTTCTTCACCTTGGGGATCGCCAGTACTTCTAGTGGAGAAGAAGGATGGATCGTTAAGGATGGTTGTTGATTATCGAGGACTGAATGAAGTGACGATCAAGAACAAATACCCGTTGCCAATGATCAATGATTTGTTTGACCAATTACAAGGAGCTAAGGTATTTTCCAAGACCGATCTGCGATCAGAATACCACCAGTTGAAGATTCGAGAGCAGGACATACCTAAGATCGCTTTTACCACAAGGTATGGGCTGTATGAGTATACCGTTATGTCATTTGGTCTGACTAACACACCTGCTTATTTTATGAACATGATGAACAAAGAGTTTATGGAATTTTTGGATAAGTTCGTCGTAGTGTTCATTGATGATATTCTGGTTTACTCGAAGAATGAAGAAGAACATGAAGAACATTTGCATTTGGTACTTGGTAAGCTCAGAGAACATCAGTTATACGCTAAGTTCAGCAAATGTGAGTTTTGGTTTAAAGAAGTTGGATTCCTCGGACATGTTATATCCGGAGAAGGAATAGCAGTGGATCCCACCAAGGTTGTCACTGTGACAAATTGGGTAGCACCAACGACAGTTGGAGAGATCCGGAGTTTTCTTGGGCTGGCAGGATACTACCGGAGATTCATTGAGAATTTCTCGAAGATTGTGAAGCCCATGATGGAGTTGTTAAAGAAGGATACCAAGTTCAAATGGACTGAGGAATGTGAGGCTAGTTTCCAGGAGTTGAAGAAACGTTTGGTTACATCGCCAGTGTTGATTTCGCCAGATCAGCGCAAGGATTATGAGGTGTATTGCGACGCTTCACGTCGAGGACTTGGAGCAGTGCTTATGTAGGAGGGAAGAGTTGTTTCGTATGCCTCACAACAGCTTAAGCCCCATGAGTTGAATTATGCTACACATGATCTGGAGTTAGCAGCCGTAGTGCACGCATTGAAGACTTGGAGACATTTTCTCATTGGAAATGTAACACCCCGGATGTAATTTACCTTATCTGTTCTCCAACTCTTGCCGTTTCTGGCCCTAAGTTATTTTATTTCCTCATTGTTGGGTTTTTGTCTCTGTGTGTTTTGTCTTTTTCATGCATCTCATATCATGTCATCATGTGCATTGCATTTGCATACGTGTTCATCTCATGCATCCGAGCATTTTCCCCGTTGTCTGTTTTGCATTCCGGCGCTCCTATGTCCTCCGGTGGTCCTTTCTACCTCTTTTCGTGTGCGGGTGTTAACCATTTACGGATTGGACCGAGTCTTTTCATGCGGCCTTGGTTTACTACCGGTAGACCACTTGTCAAGTTTCGTGCCATTTGGACTTTGTTTGATACTCCAACGGTTAACCGAGGGACCGAAAAGGCCTCGTGTGTGTTGCAGCCCAGCACCCTGTCAAAGTGGCCCAAAACCCACCTAAACCCCTTCTATCATCTAGAGCGTTCGATCACGATCGCGTGGCCGCAAACCGCACCTCATTTGGAGCTTCCTAGCTCCTCCTACCTATAAATATAGACACTCCCCCGAAATTTCGGGTCATTTCCAACCCTAACCTAGCTCCCTCTCCCTCTGCGCGGCCGGACATTGTCCGATCCGGCCGGACACCGCCGCCACCCACTCCCGTGACGCCACGTGGCGCCTGCGCACCCACATCGCCGCCACTCCACCGCGCCGCCCGGCGAGCCCGCGGGAGGCCTGCCCGAGCCGCCCACAGGGCCAGAGGCACCGCGACCCCGCCGCCTTTCTCCTCCCGAGGCGCGCCGCCTTCTCCTTTGTCGCAGGCCACCCACGCCGCCCGCGCCCGTAAGATCCCTCCGCCGCCTCGCGCCTGCACGTCGCCGCCGGCGAGTGCCTCGCCGCCCCGCGGGAGCCCCGTCGTCGCCGTTGTGCCTTCGCCGACGCGCCGCGGGTCGCCTCCGCCGCCGCCCATCACGGATCCGGCGACCCCGAGCCCGGCCGCAGCCTTCCCCGCTGCTCCGGCCGGTTCTCTAGCGAGCTCACGCCGCCACCATGATCCGCGTGCCCTGAAACCCTGGATCCAGTTTTGGAGGTGATTTTTCGTCTAAGTCCTATTTCCTAATAAATTTTATGACATCTTCATCATGTCGTAACTCTACATCCGTAGCTCCGATTCGTGCGTGTAGCATATCAAAATGTTCGTATCGACGAGTACATCATTTCATCTCATAGCATCATTTTCATTTGAGCTCGTATTGATGCCCGAAATGCTGTTGGAAGAGGGCTATGTGAGGAAAGTTGCAGATGTGTTTCATCAAATGGCCTTTTGTCATTTTTGCCATGATTAATGTGTGCATGCTATGATCCCGAGCTCTACATGTGTTTTGTTAAATGCCATGCCATCTTTACAGCGGTGTATGCCATGTATTTTTGTGATATTTGTGGTGACTAGCACAAGCATGCAAAATAGTGTAATCGTTGATGCTGATTTCACGGACTTAGTATTCACTAAGTCCTTGTCCTGTTTTTGCTTTTATGCCATATGTTCATGTTGTTTCCTAGTGATCCGTGCCTCTTTTGAGGATGACCAGCAAGGATGTTTTGTTAACATTGTGGTGCTGTATCCATCCATGTCTTTGCTTGCAATTATGGAGCACCCTATCTTGAGTCAGTCAAGCTCTACTTTTGCTGTAAAATGATCCTGGCAGATTGTTTACATGTTTAGCGATTTTGCCGAGGATGTTGCTATTGATCCGTGCATGCTATGTTGTTGTTCTTGCCATGTCTAGATTCTATGCTATGTCTTCTTGACGGGTGTATTCTTAGTTTGTCATGCCATTCTCTGTAGTGAGTGCATCGAGCTCGTAAACATGCCTACTCGTTAACTATTTTGCATGCTCCAGTTTTTTACTAAGTTCGAATCTGTTTATGTTTTGCCATGTTCACATGCTTGCAAATGTATTTTCTGATCCCTTTTGGCTCAAGGTCACTAAGGGACTTTTGTTAAGTGCTTAGAGTAGCTTCATGCCATGCCTTGATTTGCCATGTTAAGTTCCTGTAGCATGTAGTTTTCATGTTCTAAAGATTGCTTCCTGATGATAAATCCCAGACTTGTGTTAATTTCACTAAGTCTGAAACCAATGGATGAATTAGCCGTAGCTCAGTGTTCATATTTTGTCAAGCATCATGAGTGGATCCCTGCCATGTATTTTGTTGTCATGTTTGAGTGCTATAGCATATTTATCTTGATGCATTTAGTTGGCTACTTGCTGATTATCGCAGACCGGTGCCATATTTGTTTTGCTTGCCATTTCCAAACCGTGCATCCGATTCCGGTGATCTTTATATCGATTTCAACCGAAATCACCTCACCTTTACAGTGGCACTCTTGGATTTAGAAGTTGAGGCCAGGTTTAAACATTCCTTTCCAAATCATGCCTATGCATCACATATCGCATCCCGCATATCATACCATGTTTGCATCATGTTGCTTGAGCATTGCACATGGTTGATTGTGCTCCTTCTGTTTTTTGTTCTTGTTTGGGTAGAGCCGGGAGACGAGTTCGTGAATGAGGAGCCCGTTGAGTTTGCTTATGAGGATCAAGGCAACTCTGAGTACTTTGCAGGCAAGATGACCATACCCTCAAAATCACTTCTATCTTTGCTTGCTAGATGCTCGCTCTTTTGCTATGCCTATGCTATGATGCCTACCACATGCTTATCATGCCTCCCATATTGCCATGTCAAACCTCTAACCCACCTTGTCCTAGCAAACTGTTGTTTGGCTATGTTACCGCTTTGCTCAGCCCCTCTTATTGCGTTGCTAGTTGCAGGTGAAGATTGGAGATCGTTCCTTGTTGGAACATTGTTTATTGTTAGGATATCACCATATTATCTTGTTTATCTTAATGCACCTATATACTTGGTAAAGAGTGGAAGGCTCGGCCTTATGACTAGTGTTTTGTTCCACTCTTGCCGCCCTAGTTTCTGTCATATCGGTGTTATGTTCCCGGATTTTGCGTTCCTTACACGGTTGGGTTATAATGGGAACCCCTTGACAGTTCGCCTTGAATAAAACTCCTCCAGCAAGACCCGACCTTGGTTTTACCATTCGCCACCTAGCCTTTTTCCCTTGGGTTTCACGGACTCAAGGGTCATCTTTATTTTAAACCCCTAGGCCAGTGCTTCTCTAAGTGTTGGTCCAACCCAGAGCACCGTGCGGGGCCGTCCCTTGGAAACTTGGGTTACGTTGGCTCCCGTACACTTAGCTTATCCGGTGTGCCCTGAGAACGAGATATGTGCAGCTCCTATCGGGATTTGTCGGCGCAGCGGGTGGTCTTGCTGGACTTGTTTTACCATTGTCGAGGATGTCTTGTAACTAGGATGCCGAGTCTGATCGGATTGTCTTGGGAGAAGGAATATCCTTCGTGGACCGTGAGAGCTTGTGATGGGCTAAGTTGGGACTCCCCTGCAGGGTTTTGAATTTTTGAAAGCCGTGCCCGTGGTTATGGGCAGATGGGAATTTGTTAATGTCCGGTTGTAGATAACCTGAAACTTAACTTAATTAAAATGCACCAACCGCGTGTGTAGCCGTGATGGTCTCTTCTCGGCGGAGTCCGGGAAGTGAACACGGTGTTGGAGTAATGTTTGACGTAGGTTGTTCTAGGATCACTTCTTGATCATAGTTGTTCGACCGTGATTTTGCCTTCTCTTCTCGCTCTCTTTTGCGTATGTTAGCCATCAAATATGCTAGTCGCTTGCTGCAGCTCCACCTCATACCTTTGTCTTACCTATAAGCTTAAATAGTCTTGATCGCGAGGGTGCGAGATTGTTGAGTCCCTGTGACTCATAGATTTCCTTCCAAACCAGATGCAGGGACCGATGATACCGCTCCAGACGATGCACTTGAGCTCAAGTGGGAGTTCGATGAAGACTCTCACCGTTACTATGTGTCTTTCCCAGATGATCAGTAGTGGTGCCCAGTTGGGGCGATCGGGGACTTTGTCGCATTTGGGGGGTTGATCTTTATTTTGGTACTGTAGTCGGACCATGAGTGTATTGGATGAATGTAATGATATTTATGTATTTGTGTGACGTGGCGAGTGTAAGCCAACTATGTATCTTTTCCCCTTTATTTATATTACATGAGTTGTTTGCGAAGATTACCTCACTTGCGACATTGCTTTCAATGCGGTTATGCCTATAAGTCGTGCTTCGACATGTAGGAGATATAGCCGCATCGAGGGCGTTACAAGTTGGTAATCACAGCCTTCCCCGACCTTAGTAGCCCCCTGCTTGATCGAATCGTTGACGTTGTTGAGTCTAGAAAAATGTTTTGACTCATTTAGGATTATATATATCGGACAGTTATTAATTCTTTTTATTCCTCAGTACCTTCATCCCTCTAGTAAGGCATCCTGACGTAGAGTTTTGACTCTTCTCTTCTCAAATTTCACTAAATTTTTTTTAGGATCACGCGGGTATCTTGGAATCGTTCCGATGGTTTAGTGACGAGAACATTGTTCTTGATGCCTCCTGTCATTTAGGGGTTGTGGCAGTGTCCCGGGGAGTTGAGCTCCGAGGTGTTGTCGTCACAATTTTATCGTTGAGATTCTGGAATACCTGAGTTTTGCTGACATCGAAAATCTCTTTTAGGCAGTTGTTGGTGAGATAACCTCGACGCCACCCAGTACTGGGGCGGGAGTTTGGGAGTATTGCCATAACTTGTATAACGGATGCTTTTCGAAGGTTGATGTAAATGATTTCCGAAGTTTTTCTCGGTTATGTGTTGAAGGATGGATACAGCTGGATGTAGGATTTGCTAGCTTTGGGCGAGATATTATGCTTCCCCTGTATCCCCAACACTTGATTGCATAACCGGAAAGGTTCAGGAGTTTCATAGGTGGGAATTCTTGTAGCTCTAGCTCTTCTTCCGCGGATATTTGGTTTGAGATTGGGTAATCCTTACTGAGTATTCGTTCTTGTTCGTACCTTGTTGTTTTATTCTTCTACCTCTATCTAGTGGCTTCTCAATTTATGGAAATGTGACCATTTCAATTGGAATGCATTCGTTCATTTTGTTCGGATGTGAAGACTTTATGTTGCAATTTCAGCCCATTTGATTCAGCTTAAATATTTGTCTGTCAATACGCTAACGGATGTCAACCTCTTCAGGATGGCTCCTCCAACGCGCACGACTCCGAATCCGAATCCTGATCCGCCACCACCACCTCCACCTCTGGAGGCATGGCAAGCTGTGATGGCCGCTACCAATGCAAACACGCAGCTGATCATGCAACTTCTTCAAGAGTGCAACCAAGGGAACTAGGGCCACGGCAACAATCATAATCAGTTTGCTACACTCAACCAGTTCCTCCCTAACCAGCCAAAGGCCTTCAGCAATTGTGTTGAGGCAACAGACGCTGATGATTGGCTCGTGGACATATGCAAGCATTTCGAGTGCAGCAACGTCAGGCCTGAGGACTTTGTCAAGTTTGCCTCCTTCCAACTCAAAGACCAAGCTGCAGAAATTGTTTCAGCAGTACAAAGATTCCAGAGGAGGCCGTGTGATTACCTGGGATGAATTCCGTCAAGACTTCAAAGCTCATCATATTCCTCAAAGTGTGGTTGAAAGCAAGCGTGAGGAATTCTGCAACCTGAAGCAAGGCACTATGTCTGTTTACTAGTACAACATCATGTTTTAAAAGCTCGCTCATTTCGCCAAGTAGGACGTCCCTGACGAGAAGAGCATGATATATCAGTTCAGGGGTGTTCTCGGAGAAGAACTCCAGCTAGCTCTCGTCCTTTTTGAGCCCAAGAAGTACGATGAGTTTTACAACATGGCAATGAAGCAAGGGCTGCCCAACTGAAGTGCGATGCTTCCAAGAAGCGAGTCAGAGATGCAACTCCTTCTTCCTCAACTCAAGTGGCTAAGCAGCAAAAGTATTGGCTACCTCCTCCTCCGTTCCATCAGCCTTATCAGCAGAAGAGCAAATGTGGCAGTGGATCTTCCCACCCACCCAACCCTGGCTTTCAGAACAAGACTTCGTCTCAAGCTCCAAGATCAAGTGCTCCGTATCACCGTCTGCTTTCAGAGGTCACGTGCAACAAGTGCCAACAGAAGGGTCACTATGCCAACAAATGCTTCAATTAGAGGCATCTTCCTCCTCCTCCTCCTCCTCCTCCTGTGAGATCTGCATGTACCGCAGTGGTCAAGCATAACCCCAAGCACGCCAAGGTCAACTTGTTGAACGCAGCTCAGGCAGAGGACTCGTCAGATGTGATTATGGGTAACTTTCTAGTTAACTCTACTCCTGCAAAAGTTCTTTTTGACACTGGTGCATCACATTGTTTCATGTCAAGATCATTTGTTTCCAAGCATGACTTCGTTTCGCAAATGTTGGTTAAACCTATGGGAGTGGTTTCTCCGGCTAAGTCTATGAGGGCTACTTCAATAGTCCCGGATGTTTCTATCATGATGGGCGACTTCAAGTTTCTGGCTTCTCCAATGGTCCTTGATAACTCGGATATTGATCTTATTCTTGGAATGGACTGGCTTTCTAAGCACAAGGCTCCGCTTGATTGTGCTACCAGGCAGATTCAATTGACTCATTCGTCTGAGGATGTAATTGTCTTTGCCGCTAATGACGATACCATCCGTCTGTTTTCTCTCAATGAGAAGGGTGAGCTGGATGCCATCTCTCAAATTCTGGTCGTTTGCGAATATCAAGATGTCTTTCTAGAAGAGATTCCAGGAATGCCTCCGCACCGGCCAGTTGAATTTGTCATCGATCTTGAGCCTGGCACGGAACCTGTTTGCAAACGTCCTTACAAGCTTGGACCTGAAGAGTTGAAGGAGCTAAAGAAACAACTCGATATTCAAGAGCGAATGGGTCTCATCCAACCTAGTTCTTCTCCGTGGGGTTGTGGAGTTCTTTTTGTGAAGAAGAAGTATGTAACAGACCGACTTTGTGTCGACTACCGTCCATTGAACAAGAAGACTATAAAGAACAAGTACCCACTTCCCAACATCAACGAGCTGTTTGAACAACTCAAAGGTGCTCACGTATTCTCCAAGCTTGATCTCCATATGGGCTATCACCAGATTCGAACGTGAGCAAGATATCCCCAAGACAGCATTCAGAACAAGCTATGGTTCATATGAATACACTGTCATGTCTTTTGGCCTCGTTAATGCTCCTCCGACTTTCTCTCGCATGATGAACTTCATCTTCAACCCCTACACAAATGACTTCGTCTTGGTCTACCTCGATGACATTTTGGTCTTTTCCAAGAACAAGGAGGATCATGCCAAGCACTTGCGTTTGGTGCTGGATAAGCTCAGAGAACATCAGTTCTATGCCAAGTTTTCAAAGTGCGAGTTTTGGCTCGATGAGGTTCTCTACCTTGGGCATATCATTTCTGCCAAGGGCATTGCTGTGAATCCTGAGAAGGTGTCTGCAATTGATTGGGAACCACCTCAGAACGTGAAGCAACTCCGAAGCTTCCTTGGTCTCACAAGCTATTGTCGAAGGTTCGTTGAGAACTTCTCTAAGATCGCGAAGCCTCTTTCCAACCTTCTCCAGAAGCACGTGAAGTATGTTTGGTCTCCTGAATGTGACATCGCTTTCAACACCCTGAAAGAGAAATTAGTCACTGCTCCAGTTCTGACTCCTCCTGATGAATCCAAACCGTTCGAGGTCTTCTGTGATGCCTCTCTTCAAGGTCTTGGTGCAGTGTTGATGCAAGCGAAGAAAGTTGTGGCCTATACCTCTCGCCAGTTGAAGCCCAATGAAAAGAACTACCCCACTCATGACCTCGAGTTGGCGGCAGTTGTGCATGCTCTTTTGACTTGGAGACATCTCTTATTGGGAAGAAAAGTGGACATCTTCACTGACCACAAGAGTCTCAAGTACATCTTCACTCAGCCTAATCTCAACCTCAGGCAGACTCATTGGGTCGAAATGATTCAAGAGTATAATCCGAGCATCGAATATACTCCAGGCAAGGCCAATGTAATTGTTGACGCATTGAGTAGGAAGGCTTACTGCAACAGTTTGATTCTCAAGCCTTACCAACTCGAGCTTTGTGAAGCTTTCCGCAAACTCAGTGTGCAAGTTGTTCCTCAAGGTTTTCTCGCCAACCTCCAAGTCTCTCCTACTTTGGAAGATCAGATTCGCGAGGCTCAACTTCTTGATTCTATGGTGAAGAAGGTGAAGATTGGGATTGCCAAGAGTCAACCCAAGTACAAGTGCTATCGTCTTGATGACAAGGATACTCTATTCTTCGAGGATCGCATTGTTGTGCCTAAAGGTGACCTTCGTAAAGTCATTATGAACGAGGCTCACAATTCACTCCTCTCCATCCACCCTGGAAGTACAAAGATGTACCAGGACCTCAAGCAGTCGTATTGGTGGACTCGAATGAAGCGTGAGATTGCTCAGCTCGTGAATGAATATGATGTCTGCAGAAGAGTGAAGGCAGAACACCAACGACCATCTGGTCTCCTCCAACCTCTTGCCATTCCAGAATGGAAGTTTGACCACATTGAGATGGACTTCATGACTGGGTTTCCAAAGTCCAAGCATGGCAATGATGCTATATTCGTTGTCACCGACAAACTCACTAAAGTGGTTCATTTCCTTCCTATCAAATAATCCATCACAACAGCTCAATTGGCAGAGCTATATACCTCTCGGATTGTCTCTCTGCACGACATTCCGCAGTTGATTTCTTCAGATCGTGGCAGCATCTTCACCTCCAAGTTTTGGGATTCTTTTTAGAAGGCCATGGGCACCAACATCCGTTTCAGCACAACTTTTCATCCCCAAACTAGTGGCCAAGTCGAACGTGTAAATCAGATCCTTGAAGATATGCTCAGGGCTTGCGTTATCTCTTTCGGTATGAAGTGGGAAGATTGTCTTCCATATGCCTAGTTCTCCTACAACAATAGCTTTCAAGCGAGTTCTGGCAAGGCCCCATTTGAAATTCTCTATGGCAGGAAGTGCCGTACTCCTCTTAACTGGTCAGAGACTGGTGAATGTCAACTTCTTGGCAATGACTTGATCACAGAGGCAGAAGAGATGTGCAAAGTCATTCGTGATAACCTCAAAGCAGCGCAATCACGCTAGAAGAGCTACTATGATAGCAAACATCGTGATTTGGCTTTCGAGATCGGAGACCATGTTTACCTCCACGTCTCTCCAATGAAAGGTACTCGTCGCTTCGGTATCAAAGGGAAGCTTGCCCCTAGATATGTGGGTCCTTTCAAGATCGTCAGCAAGAGAGGCGATCTCACCTATCAACTCGAGCTTCCCTCCAACTTTGCAAACGTGCACGACGTGTTTCACGTGTCTCAACTCCGCAAGTGCTTCAAGACCCCTGACCGCATCGTCAACTTCGAAGACATTGATCTCCAAGAAGACCTTTCTTACCGTGAGCACCCCGTTGCTATCCTTGAAGAAACTAAGCGCAAGACTCGCAACAAGTCAATCAAATTCCTCAAAGTCAAGTGGTCACATCATTCCGATCGTGAAGCCACCTGGGAACGCGAGGATCACCTCTGTTCTGAGTACCCGGAGTTTTTCCAGTCCTAGATCTCGGGACGAGATCCTTTCGTAGTGGTGGAGTGTTGTAACACCCCAGATGTAATTTACCTTATCTGTTCTCCAACTCTTGCCGTTTTTGGCCCTAAGTTATTTTATTTCCTCGTTGTCGAGTTTTTGTCTCCGTGTGTTTTGTCTTTGTCATGCATCTCATATCATGTCATCATGTGCATTGCATTTGCATACGTGTTCGTCTCATGCATCCGAGCATTTTCCCCGTTGTCCGTTTTGCATTCCGGCGCTCCTATGTCCTCCGGTGGTCCTTTCTACCTCTTTTTGTGTGTGGGTGTTAAACATTTCCGGATTGGACCGAGTCTTGTCATGCGTCCTTGGTTTATTACAGGTAGACCGCCTGTCAAGTTTCGTGCCATTTGGACTTCGTTTGATACTCCAATGGTTAACCGAGGGACAGAAAGGCCCTCGTGTGTGTTGCAGCCCAACACCCTTCCAAACTAGCCCAAAACCCACCTAAACCCCTTCTATCATCTAGAGCGTTCGATCACGATCGCGTGGCCGCAAACCGCACCTCATTTGGAGCTTCCTAGCTCCTCCTACCTATAAATATAGACACTCCCCCGAAATTTTGGGTCATTTCCATCCCTAATCTAGCTCCCTCTCCCTCTGCGCGGCCGGACATTGTCCGATCCGGCCGGACACCGCCGCCACCCACTCCTGTGACGCCACGTGGCGCCCGCGCGCCCACATTGCCGCCACTCCACCGCGCGGCCCGACGAGCCCGCGGGAGGCCCGCCCGAGCCGCCCATCGGGCCAGAGGCACTGCGACCCCGCCGCCTTTCTCCTCCCAAGGCGCACCGCCTTCTCCTCAGTCGCCGGCCACCTACGCCATCCGCGCCCGTCAGATCCCTCCGCCGCCTCGCGCCTGCACGTCGCCGCCGGCGAGTGCCTCGCCGCCTCGCAGGAGCCCCGTCGTCGCCGCTGTGCCTCCGCCGACGCGCCGCGGGTCGCCTCCGCCGCCGCCCATCACGGATCCGGCAACCCCGAGCCCGGCCACCGCCTTCCCTGCTGCTCCGGCCGGTTCTCCGGCGAGCTCGCGCCGCCACCTCGATCCCCGTGCCCCGAAACTCTAGATCCAGTTTCGGAGGTGATTTTTCGTCCAAGTCCTTTTTCCTGATAAATTTTATGCCATCTTCATCATGTCGTAACTCTGCATCCGTAGCTCCGAGTCGTGCGTGTAGCATATCAAAATGTTCGACTCGACGAGTACATCATTTCATCTCATTGCATAATTTCCATTTGAGCTCATCTTGATGCCCGAAATGCTGTTGGAAGATGGCTATGTGAGGAAAGTTGCAGATCTGTTTCAGCAAATGGCCTTTTGTCATTTTTGCCATGATTAATGTGTGCATGCTATGATCCTGAGCTCTACATGTGTTTTGTTAAATGCCATGCCATCTTTACAGCGGTGTATGCCCTGTATTTTTGTGATATTTGTGGTGACTAGCACAAGCATGCAAAGTAGTGTAATCGTTGATGCTGATTTCAGGGACTTAGTATTTCACTAAGTCCTTGTCCTGTTTTTGCTTTTATGCCATATGTTCATGTTGTTTCCTAGTGATCCGTGCCTCTTTTGAGGATGATCAGGAAAGATGTTTTGTTAACATTGTGGTGCTCTATCCATCCATGTCTTTGTTTGCAATTATGGAGAACCCTAGATTGAGTCAATCGAGCTCTACTTTTGCTATAAAATGATCCTGGCAGATTATTGACATGTTTAGCGATTTTGCCGAGGATGTTGCTATTGATCCGTGCATGCTATGTTGTTGTTCTTGCTATGTCTAGCTTTTATGCTATGTCTTCTTGATGGGTGTATGCTTAGTTTATCATGCCATGCTCTGTAGTGAGTGCATCGAGCTCGTAAACATGCCTACTCGTTCACTGTCTTGCATGCTCCAGTTTTTCACTAAGTCTGAATCTGTTTATGTTTTTGCCATGTTCACATGCTTGCAAATGTATTTTCTGATCCCTTTTGGCTCAAGGTCACTAAGGGACTTTTGTTATGTGCTTAGCGTAACTTCATGCCATGCCTTGCTTTGCCATGTTAAGTTCCTGTAGCATGTAGTTTTCATGTTCTAAAGATTGCTTCCTGATAATAAATTCCAGACTTGTGTTAATTTCACTTAGTCTGAAACCTGTTATCATTTGCACTTTTGCCATGCTTGTTTGAACCAGTTAATGGATGAATTAGCCGTAGCTCAGTGCTCATCTTTTGTCAAGCATCATGAGTGGATCCCTGCCATGTATTTTGTTGTCATGTTTGAGTGCTGTAGCATATTTATCTTGATGCATTTAGTTGGCTACTTGCTGATTATCGCAGACCGGTGCCATATTTGTTTTGGTTGCCATTTCCAAATCGTGCATCCGATTCCAGTGATCCTTATATCAATTTCAACCGAAATCACCTCACCTTTCCAGTGGCACTCTTGGATTTCCAAGTTGAGGCCAGGTTCAATCATTCCTTTCCAAATCATGCCTATGCATCACATATCGCATCCCACATATCATACCATGTTTGCATCATGTTGCTTGAGCATTACACGTGGTTGATTGTGCTCCTTTTGCTTGTTGTTCTTGTTTGGGTAGAGCCGGGAGACGTGTTCGTGAACGAGGAGCCCGTTGAGTCCGCTTACGAAGATCAAGGCAACTCTGAGTACTTTGCAGGCAAGATGACCATACCCTCGAAATCACTTCTATCTTTGCTTGCTGGATGCTCGCTATTTTGCTACGCCTATGCTATGATGGCTACCACATGCTTATCATGCCTCCCATATTGCCATGTCAAACCTCTAACCCACCTTGTCCTAGCAAACCGTTGTTTGGCTATGTTACCGCTTTGCTCAGCCCCTCTTATAGCGTTGCTAGTTGCAGGTGAAGATTGGAGATCGTTCCTTGTTGGAACATTGTTTATTGTTGGGATATCACCATATTATCTTGTTTATCTTAATGCACCTATATACTTGGTAAAGGGTGGTAGGCTCGACCTTATGCCTAGTGTTTTGTTCCACTCTTGCCGCCCTAGTTTCCGTCATATCGGTGTTATGTTCCCGGATTTTGCGTTCCTTAGACGGTTGGGTTATAATGGGAACCCCTTGACAGTTCGCCTTGAATAAAACTCCTCCAACAAGGCTCGACCTTGGTTTTACCATTTGCCACCTAACCTTTCTTCCTTGGGTTTCGCGGACTCTAGGGTCATCTTTATTTTAAACCCCCGGGCCAGTGCTTCTCTAAGTGTTGGTCCAACCCAGAGCACCGGGCGGGGCCGTCCCTTGGCAACTTGGGTTACTTTGGCTCCCGTACACTTAGCTTATCTGGTGTGCCCTGAGAACGAGATATGTGCAGCTCCTATCGGGATTTGTCAGCACAGCGGGTGGTCTTGCTGGACTTGTTTTACCATTGTCGAGGATGTCTTGTAACCGGGATGCCGAGTCTGATCGGATTGTCTTGGGAGAAGGAATATCCTTCGTGGACCGTGAGAGCTTGTGATGGGCTAAGTTGGGACTCCCCTGCAGGGTTTTGAATTTTCGAAAGCCGTGCCCGCGGTTATGGGCAGATGGGAATTTGTTAATGTCCGATTGTAGATAACCTGAAACTTAACTTAATTAAAATGCACCAACCGCGTGTGTAGCCGTGATGGTCTCTTCTCGGTGGAGTCCGGGAAGTGAACATGGTGTTGGAGTAATGTTTGACGTAGGTTGTTCTAGGATCACTTCTTGATTATAGTTGTTCGACCGTGCTTCTGCCTTCTCTTCTCGCTCTCTTTTGCGTATGTTAGCCATCAAATATGCTAGTCGCTTGCTGCAGCTCCACCTCATACCTTTGTCTTACCTATAAGCTTAAATAGTCTTGATCGCGAGGGTGCGAGATTGCTGAGTCCCCGTGACTCACAGATTTCCTTCCAAACCAGATGCAGGGACCGATGATACCGCTCCAGACGATGCACTTAGCTCAAGTGGGAGTTCGATGAAGACTCTCGCCGTTACTATGTGTCTTTCCCATCTGATCCGTAGTGGTGCCCAGTTGGGGCGATCGGGGACTTTGTCGCATTTGGGGGGTTGATCTTTATTTTGGTACCTTAGTCGGACCATGAGTGTATTGGATGAATGTAATGCTATTTATGTATTTGTGTGACGTGGCGAGTGTAAGCCAACTATGTATCTTTTCCCCTTTATTTATATTACATGGGTTGTTTGCGAAGATTACCTCACTTGCGACATTGCTTTCAATGCGGTTATGCCTCTAAGTCGTGCTTCGACATGTAGGAGATATAGCCGCATCGAGGGCGTTATAGGAAACCATTGTGAGGTGTACACGGATCACAAGAGTTTGAAGTACATCTTCGCGCAGAAGGAGTTGAATCTCATGCAAAGAAGATGGTTGGAGCTCATCAAGGATTATGATATGAGGTTGCATTATCACCCCGGAAAGGCTAACGTAGTAGCCGATGCGTTGAGCCGTAAGAACCATGTCAACACACTCATGACCGGAGGATTACCAAAGGAGTTAGTCGAGGATCTTCGTGAGCTATGTTTGGAGATAGTCCCGAGAGGCTATGTAGCAGCATTGGAGATACAGTCTACTTTGATGGATAAGATCAGAGAAGCTCAGAATACCGACAAGGAGATTGCCTCTATAAAAGAGAAGATGAGCAAAGGAAAAGTTAAAGGATTTCGTGAGGATGAGCACGATACCCTATGGTTTGAAGACCGTGTTTATGTGCCTAATGACCCGGAGATCAGGAAGTTGATTCTGCAGGAGGCCCATGATTCACTATATTTGATTCACCCAGGAAATACCAAGATGTACTTGGATTTGAAGGATACTTTCTGGTGGACCGGAATGAAGAAGGATATTGCGAAGTATGTAGCAGTTTGTGATGTATGTTAGAGAGTAAAGGCAGAGCATCAAAAGCCAGCAGGATTGCTACAGCCATTGACGATACCCGAATGGAAGTGGGATAAGCTAGGCATGGATTTTATCATGGGATTACCCAGGACCCGTTCAGGCTATGACTCGATATGGGTTGTAGTCGATCGCTTGACGAAGGTAGCTGATTTCATCCCAGTAAAGACCACTTACACCAGTGCTAAGTTGGCAAAGATATACATGACCAGGATCGTATGTCTGCATGGAGTTCCGAGGAGCATTGTATCAGATAGAGGAACCCAGTTTACCTCAAAGTTCTGGAATCAGTTGCACAAAACTTTGGGTACCAGGCTAGAGTTCAGTATAACTTTTCATCCGCAGATAGATGGACAGACCGAGAGAGTCAATCAAATTTTGGAGGATATGCTGAGAGCTTGTGTGCTAGATTATGGATCTAGTTGGGACGATAGTTTGCCATATGCAGAGTTCTCTTACAACAATAGTTATCAATCCAGTTTGAAGATGGCCCCTTCCGAAGCCTTGTACGGAAGGAGGTGCAGGACCCCATTGTCGTGGGACAAAGTTGGAGATCGCCAGTTGTTTGGACCAGATTTGATTAAGGAGTCTGAACAGAAAGTGAAGTTGATTCGTGATAGGCTCAAGGTAGCCCAGTCCAGGCAGAAGAGCTATGCAGATTCTAAACGCAAGGAGATAGTTTACGAAGCCGGAGATAGAGTTTATCTTCGTGTATCTCCAATTCGAGGAGTTAAGCGCTTTGGAGTTAAGGGAAAGTTAGTGCCACGTTTTGTGGGACCATACAAAGTTTTGGAACGTATGGGAGAAGTTGCCTACAAGTTGGAGTTGCTCGAAGGATTGTCAGGAGTTCACGATGTGTTCCACGTTTCCCAGTTGAAGAAGTGCCACGCAGAGATGGCTGATATACCGCTGAGAGATACAGTGCCGCTGGAAGCATTCAGTTGTATAGTGATTTGACCTATGAGGACAAACCAGTTAAGATTCTCGAATATGCCAGCCGAGTCACCCGCAGCAAGGTTATCAATTTTTGTAAAGTTCAGTGGAGCCACGACACCGAGGATGAAGCCACCTGGGAGCGAGAGGAAGATTTGCTGAAGGACCACCCTCACCTATTTTCTAGCCAACCCAAATCTCGAGGGCGAGATTCATCTTAAGGGGGGTAGGTTTGTAACATCCCAAATTTTCAATTTGGAATGTTATACATTAGATCATCATTGCATATCATATTTTATTTGCTTTCGGTTTGATCCTAGAAATTCTACGCAACTCAAGGACCCTCGGAGAGAGTTTGGGATTTCATTATTTTCATATTTGGGTTTTCTCAAAATTTGAAAAATAGGATCATTTGATCTTATTTATTTTATCTTCAATTATTTCTATTAAAAAATTTATGAGAGAGGGAATAAAATGACTTTCCCAAAATAAAGAAATATTGAGGATTTAATAAAAAATCAAATAAGATTTTTTTGGAGTTTTTGCTATTTTATTTGAATTTAGGAAAAATTGCACAATTTTCAAAACTGCATTTTAGGGCCAAGAAAATGCTCATCTCGTTCTAAATATTTTATTTAGACGGTGAAAATTTGTTTTGGCATTTTTATATTTTTATTTATTCTTTTAAAATTTATTTTCTGTTCGGCGGAATTAAAAAAAACGCGCGAGAGCCCTACTGGGCCAAGGCCCAGCCGAGCTGGGCCGGCCTCGCCAGTGCCATTGCCAGCCCCGCCGTGTCGCCGCCAGACTCGGGGAGTCCGACCCCGAGGCGCCTCCGCCGTCGCCCCTTCCCCAAGCCGACCGAGCCCCCCCTCCTATAAATACGCCGCCACCCCGCCACCCTCACCCTGTCCCAGCCCCGCCGAGCCGCCGCAGCCACCTAACGCCGCCGCCAGGAGCCGCCGCCGCCGCCTCCTGCCGCCGCCAACTAGTGCCGCTGCCAGGAGCCGCCGCCGCCGCAGCCCCGCCACCCTGCGCCGTCCCGTCGCCCCGCCGGAGCCGAGCCGGAGGTATAGCCACCGCCACCGCCGTGGTCCGTTATTTTTTTAAAAACCGATCCAGTTTTTTTAGAAACCCTAGTTTCATTTTTTTATAAATCGGGTTTTCTGGTTTATTTGTTTAGCGAGTGTTCGACCGTTCGTTCGTTTTAACGGACAAGTTCACAGTTTAGTCACAGTTAATGAACGTTCGTTCGTTAATCTGTTCATCAGTTTTTCTTTTTCTCGGATTTTACACGGTTATTTCTGATCGCTATTTCTGATCCGATTTTCGTTCTAGTATAACTTTTCGCTCGTTTATCGGAATCAGGCGATTCAAGCGCCTAGAGTATCGTCTCGAAACCCTCTTTCCGTTTAACCAACTCAAACAAGTTTTTGCTTCTGTAAAATTTGACTTAGGTCCAGATTAGTAAACGAAGCTTGTTTCTTTCGCCTTTTGACTTTCGTTGCTTTGTTTGATTTGATTCTTTTTACAAACCGGAGTTCTTAAGTTGAACTTTCTGGTTAGTTCTCTTATTTGAGTTTTACCTGTGCATTAGATGAGTGCTTATTGTATGCTTGTTTGTTTGCGATAGTGTACCCGGAGTTCGCTGCTTGCTACTTCGAATCTGTAGGTTTCACGGATCATCAGCAAGGCAAGTAACACTTTGATCATACCCCTTTCATACCCAGTTTTTATGTATTAGATCAATCCTCAAACATTGCATGATTATGATCTAATTAAATTGTGGGTTTTGGGAAGTAGATGAGGTAGTACATATTACCTGTTTTATTATCAAACCCTTGGGAGTTACTCTACGTTTGCTTATTATGCCATGCTATGCTAGTAGACGTGGATTGGGTGAGTGTATCCATGATAGATGTGAGATTGATTAATTAACGGTTTATTTCAGGTGGCAACTTTAATACACATCTGGGTGGATTGAGGCACCTGACACTACTGGAATCAGCTACTTTGCCATCTGCCAGCTCTTTGCCGTCTGCTGGCAGACGACAAAGAAGCTCTTTGCCATCAGCTACCGAAAAGCAGACGGCAAAGAAATGGCAGATGGTAAAACATGCCTTTGCCATCAGCCGGCTCTTTTCCGTCAGTCAGCTGACGGCAAAGAATCTTTGCCGTCTGCTGGCTGACGGCAAAGAGAGAGGTGGCCCCCAGCCCCCGCCTGTTTAGAAAAAACTTAACGCCCCACCTCTTTGCCGTCCGCTAGCAGACGACAAAGGGAGCTAAAGGCGGACGACAAAGAGAGGCGGACGGCGGAGAAGGGCCTAACTAACAGCCCCATCCCCCGCCCGTTACTCTCTGTTCTCTCCCTCTCTCCTCCACGACGCCCCGCTCCACCAGATCCGCACCCATCGCCGCCCCCGCCCCCGCCGCCGCCCCCGCCCCACCGCCGCCCCCGCACCCGCCCCGCCCCGCCCCCCGCCCGGCGTCGCCCCACCACCCCTCCTCCCCCACCCCACCCGCCGACGCCACGCCGCCCCCGTTGCCCGGCGCCGCCCTGCCACCGCCCCCACTTGTCCCGTCGCCCCACCACCCTTCTGCCCCCACCCCACCCGCCGACGCCCCGCCACCCGCCGCCCGGCGCCGCCCCCGCCATTGCTCCCGCCGCCCGGCGCCCCCCCCCCCCCCGCCACCGCCCCTGCCGACCGTCCCATTGTGCAAGGTGAGGGACTACTTCTTTTTTTCTTCTGTTTTTTCATTTATTTGCTGTTTAATTGTTAGTGCTAGATTGTGTTAGTGTTAGTGTTAGAAAGAATTAGAAGTAGAAGTAGTAGAAGAAGTAGAAGAAGTAGAAGAAGAAGAAAAGAAAAGAAGTAGAAAAAAGATGAAAGAAGAAGAAGAAGAAAAGAATTATAAGAAGTAGAAGAAGAAAAGAAGAAATGAAAAGAAGTAAAAAAGTAGAAAAAAGATGAAAGAAGAAGAAGAAGAAGAAGAGAAAGAAAGAAGAAGAAGAGAAAGAAAGAAGAAGAAGGACCCCCCTAAACCCGACACCCCGACCCTGACACCCCGACCCCCTGACCCTGACACCCCGACCCCGACACCCCGACCCCCTGACCCCGACACCCCGACCCCCTGACCCCCTGACCCCGCCCCCCCGACCCCGACACGACACCCCGACACCCCGACACCTGACCCCGACCCCCCGACACCCGACACACGACCCCTTGACCCCCTGACCCCCCAACCCCGACACCACACCCCGACCCCGACACCACACCCCGACACCCGACCCCCTGACCCCCTGACCCCGACACCCCGACCCCCCGACCCCGAAACAGCACCCCGACCCCGACACGACACCTCGACACCGACACGACACCCCGACCCCCGACACCTCTCGAAAAGGTGTTCTTTGTCCTTCCAGAGGCCGACGGGGTCATATATTTGTGAATTATTAGCTAGGTCATATATTTTTCGATTTTGTTATGAAAAACATCATATATAATTGTGTTGATCGGGTAGATTTAAATGTGTAGTTGTTTCATCGCTGCGAAGTTTGGTGTTCGACGACCTCGCCGTGCGTTTGACGAGCTCTGCCCCTTCGTTCGTGGGTGAGCACAAATGACATGTCCTCCTCCCCCATTAATTATTTGCTCTGTTCCGGTGTTCGTGCCCATGAAACTTGATAGCTAGCTATATATGTGTCTTGAATCATCAGTATGCGTAACCAATATGTGTCTCCCGTTCGAAAGCGTCATAGTTATAAATATGCATGCATTTGCATATTAATAACCTTGATTCTTTCAAATTGTCCAACGCTATCCATGGACAGCCCGAGTATGTGTAGATTGGGTTCGTTTTCCCATATGCTTTGCTCCGGATCCGACGCATAAATTTCATCAGTGCCTCCACTGTTGTTCTCCGGGTACACATCCTCTCTGTTTATAGCCGAGACGTGTATCAGGAGAACAGCGGGGAGGTGCTGCCGAAATTTTGCGTCGGATCCGGAGCATAGCATGGGAAAATGAACCCAATCTACACATACTCGGGTGGGATTAGAACCTATCATTACCTATTAGAGTGTAGGTTGCATGGACGTAATAAAATTGACAAAGTAGATGAACTGATGAATATATACATGGTGAATTACATATATAATTGTTGTGTGTCCAGTAGCTCTGAAAGTCAAGATGAGTGATCGTGCGTGGATGTATACCGGTCACACTGGTTGGAACAAATGGAGCGCTGAATGGTTCACAAAAACCAAGGGGTTTCTGCAAGCCGCATTTGCAAATGGCCAGAGGAAAACCTGGTGCCCCTGTTTCCAGTGCGGCAATTGGGAAAAGAGGACAGAGGCTGAAATGGGCAAACACCTGCAGAAGAGTGGTTTTACGCCCGATTATACGGTGTGGACATTTCATGGTGAGTCTGCCCAACGTGACCGAGCTGAGGTGGACCGTCGTTGCACCGACGAGCATGGTACCGGGATTGAAAACATGGTGCAAGACTATGATGATGCTCGGGATTCGGACGAGGAGATGGAGGAATCTGCAAAGGCCTTCAATGAAATGTTGGAGTCTTCAAAACGTCCGCTCCACGAGCACACTAAGCTTTGTCAATTGGATGCCATCTCACAAGTAATGGCTCTGAAGGCTCAGTTCAACTTGGGCAGAGAATGCTACGACGCAATTATGACAGTATTTGGACGCTTTCTACCCAAAGGCCATGTAATGCCTGCAAACCTGTACCAGTCGGACAAAATCCTCTGTGCACTGAAGATGCCCTATGAGAAGATACATGCCTGTGAGAAAGGATGTGCCTTATTTAGGCTTGACTATGCGGACTTGAATATTGTCCCATTTGCAAGTCTTCCAGGTATATTGTGGTCGACAATGGTATGGGTGAGAAGACATAGACCAAAATCCCCGTTAGTGTTCTTCGGTATATGCCAATCGTACCAAGACTTCAACGCCTTTTCATGGTCGAAGAGACGGCCAAACAGATGACATGGCACAAAACAGGCAAAAGAACTAAACTAGATGCAGATGGGAATCTGATGATGGTACACACATCGGATGGTGTTGCGTGGAAAAAGTTTGATGAATTACATGCTGACAAAGCAGCAGATCCGAGGCATCCTCGAGTCGGCATCAGCACGGATGGGTTCAGTGTGTTTGGTATGACGGCAGCCGAATACAGTTGTTGGCCCGTATTTGTCTTTCCACTCAATCTCCCCTCGGACAGATAATGCAAAGAAAGAACATTTTCCTGATGTTGATAATTCCAGGGCCCAACTATTCGGGGAAAAATATGAATGTGTACATGCAGCCGCTTAAGGACGAATTGCAAGAAGCTTGGGATAATGGGTTCAAGACATATGACGCCTATAGCAAACGGAACTTCATAATGCGTGTCTGGTACATGTACTCGACGCATGACTTGCCGACGTATGCGCTATTCGTTGGCTGGTGTGTGCATGGAAGGTTCTCGTGCCCCACATGCAAGGGAGCTCTTGAGTTTCATTGGCTTCAGGCCGGTCGCAAGTTCTCTTGCTTCGACATGCATAGACAGTTCCTAGATCCTCACCATAAGTTCAGGAAAGACAAGAAGAACTTCATCAGAGGTAGAGTAGTCAAAAACTCTGCACCACCTGCGTTGACAGGCCAACAGACCCTGGATCAGTTAAACGCTCTCGAGCCAGATCCAGAGCGTCCAGGGTACTTCAAGGGGTATAATTCTAAGCACGCCTGGACTCACAAAACAGGCTTATGGGATCTGCCTTACTTCAAAGACCTCCTTTGCCCACACAACATCGACGTGATGCACACTGAGAAGAATATCGCCGAGGCACTTTTTGGTACATTGTTCGGCATAGATGGGAAGTCAAAGGATAATACTAAGGCTAGAGTCGATCTGGAGGCGCTATGTGATAGGCCGTTACAAAACATGAAAGAACCGAAAGGAAAGCAGAACTGGGCGAAGCCAAAGGCATGGTTCAATCTTGGAAGGACAGCTATGAGGGAAATTATCTTGTGGGTGAAAATGCAGTTGATTTTCCCCGATGGGTATGCAACGAATCTAAAGAGGGGAGCGAGTATTGATAAATTGAAGATATTTGGTCTCAAGAGTCATGATTGGCACATATGGATTGAGCGGGTAATGCCGGTGATGTTGCGTGGCTTCATCCCTAAGGATGAATGGCTAGTACTGGCAGAACTCAGCTATTTCTTCCGTGTTCTTTGTGCGAAAGAACTATCACCTGGCATGCTAGAAGAAATGGAAGAGTTGGCGCCGGAGTTGATCTACAAGTTAGAGAAGCTCTTTCCACCGGGCTTCTTTAATCCAATGCAGCATTTGATTTTGCATCTCCCGACCGAGGCAAGATTGGGGGGCCCCGGGCAAAATCATTGGTGCTACCTAACTGAGAGGATGCAGAAGATGCTTCGAGAAAAATGTAAAAATAAACGTAGAATTGAAGCATCGATGGCTGAGGCATTCATCACTGAGGAGGCGGCAGACTTCATGACAGCACACTACGAAGCCAAAAATCGTCATTTGCATAATCTGAAGCCTCGGTACAATGCTGATGACCCTAAAAAGGGTGGATCCAACCTCAGCCTATTCAAAGGGAATCTCGCACCAGCCAGTGTTTCAAATCCAGTATCTTTGGATAACGAAGAACGGCGGACCATTTTGTTGTATATCTTCAACAACATGATAGAAGTGCGGCCGTACATCGAGTAAGTTCTCGGTACATTGTTTCACAACTTCTATTTCCTTTGAACTGCTCTTATTCCTCGATATTTCATACAGTCGATACGTCGCCATATTCTCATATGGAGCGGTGATCCAAAAGGATTGCGTCGAAGAGTATGAGCTTCTCGCAAAGCAAGGAGGCGGCTATCCCGGTTTCATCTCTTGGTTCAAAAAACGGTAATTTATATTGGACAATTTCATTTCATTCGCTAATTTGTGCTTAATGCAACAATCCTTTCATATTAAACTTGTAGGCTAATTCAGAGTCTATGGATGCCGAATTGAGACAAGTCGCTAATGGTTTTGACTATAAGGTCCGTTCATTTGACAAATATGACCTTGGAGTTCTTTGTCGGCAAAATTTCCTGGGGTTTGTCACGTTGCCTGGTGAGGGTCGGCTTCCAGAGCTTGTGAGTTGGGAGCACTACTTGGCTGCCTCAGCCCCGCCGGGTGAGATTATCGACGGTGTCTTGTGCAAGATGAGGGCAGACATGGTGATCAGAAAGTTCTGGGTAATTTCTCCTTTACACAATTAAAAATCTTCAACTAGCTAGTTATTAATTGTGCTAATCAATATTGTCTCATTTGATTGCAGACATTCTACAGGTGTGAGGAGGGATACGAGGAGGAAGCGGCAAATGTTATCGATAACGTCTACAAGCACCTACTACAGAACTTACGGCACGAGGCTCGGGTGCAGGCTGTTCGAGACTACTACGCCTCGCGTGGTATCAAGAAGACCAAGCCGGTGTGCCGCGAGAAGTTCTTGAGTAAGGAGCAGTACATTAAGGTAGTTCTTAAGGCCTTGTACTTACTTCCTTCATTTAGTAATTCATAGCCGTAGCGCTCAAGTTTCTATTTGCTAACTTAGGCCCCTCCGAGATGGTGTGCGGATCGGATGGATTGTTGGGAGGTGTTGGTCAATGAGTGGTGCTCAAATGAATGGCTAGCCCAGCACAATGAGGCCAAGGACAAACGTGCCCAAATGGAAGGTGTGCCACACCATCAAGGCAGCTCCAACCTTTTTCAGTACAACGGAACTGGGTATGTGGTTTGATTCATGATTCATGCAATCCATTCATCATGCTAGCTTTAGCCCTTTAATTACTAATTAACTTTGTTTCTCTCTTTCAGGCACACTACAATAAGGCGGATAAGGTGCCAGAGGTGTACGACCTGTATGCCATGGCCCACACTGGCCATTACAAGAAAGTCAAGGCATTCTCTGCGTCTGACCTCGATGATCCAAAGAACTTCACCAACATCTCCTCCCACGACAAGCTCATGCAATATATAGATCAGGGGAAGGTGAGGAAAGGGGAGGACTTTAACCTGAGCCAGGGTCCCATTGATACAGAGCTGCTGCTGATATCTGGTGGCGGGAGGTCCCATGGCTCCATAGCCATGGGAGATGGACTTATCCGTTGTCCTAGCACTCTCCCGGAGATCAAGGCGCGCCAGTCGAGCTCCACTCCTGAGATAAGGCCTCGTGAACGGCCAGTCCAACTCGCCTTCAAGGTTAGTTATATGTACTCAGCTATCTTTCTCCATTACATTGTGTGTGCTTCCATCAATGATTACAAATGGTCATGTGAGTGGTGTTGCAGGCTGCTATACAGAGTGAGAGAGATAGAACAGAGAAACTTCTGGCGGAGGCGGCGGAGAGGCAGCGGGAGTTGGAGGAGAGGACGGCAAAGATGTTGGAGGAGGAGAGGGCACGGAATGACATGCAGGCAAGGGCCATGTACGAGCTCCTTGTGGTAAGTTTCTTTTGCAGATTAGCCAAAACATTCATGTAGTGTTTGTCTCATTACTAACTAGTATGACTGTGTTTGTCAAAACCAAATGTGCAGTCTGTGTGTGAGAAGTCCGGTCAAACTGCTCCGCCGATGCCAATGATTGCTCCTAGGACCACGGTGAGTTTAATTTGGATGGACATTACTTGCTAGTCTTAACATTTGAGTGTCATCATGGTAACGAGACATTGGTAATGATCATTGGTGCAGCGTAACTCCAGACAAGCATCGCACGATCCTTCTCCAGCTACCGGCACGAGCCAGCCCACTCCTACACCTCCATGATCACGGTAAGTTTCTCTAGTGTTTTGCTTAACAAATGCATAAAGACCTAGACTTAGCTTTATTTCCTCCAATATGCTTACCATAATGACCTAGAGTTAGCTTCTTTTCCTCCAAAATGACTTAATAAGCTTACTGACCTCCAAAACCATCCATTTTACGTAAGTTAGCTCTAAAACAATTTGTACTTAGCTTACTTGTGTCAAAAATTGCATAATTAGCTTAGTTAGCTCATAAACGATCTACTTTACCTAAGTTAGCTCTAAAATCACCCATTTTACCTTAGTTAGCTTATAAATGATCCAGTTTATCCAAGTTAGCTCTAAAATGACCCATTTTACCTAGATTAGCTCCTAAATGATCCATTTTACCTATGTTAGCTTTAAAATGACCCATTTCACCTAGGTTAGCTCCAAAATGACCCATCTTACCTAGGTTAGCTCCAAAATGACCCATCTCACCTAGGTTAGCTCTAAAATGATGCTTTTTACTAAGTTAGCTCATAAACGATCAATTTCAACTAAGTTAGCTCATAAACGATCCATTTCACCTAAGTTAGCTAAAAACTATCTATTTCACCTAAATTAGCTCTTAAATGATCCATTTCACCTAAGTTAGCTAAAAAATGATCCATTTCACCTTAGTTAGCTCAAAAACGATCCATTTCACCTTAGTTAGCTCATAAACGACCCATTTCAACTAAGTTAGCTCATAAATGATCCATTTCACCTAAGTTAGCTAAAAAAACGATCCATTTCACCTTAGTTAGCTAAAAAACGATCCATTTCACCTTAGTTAGCTCAAAAACGATCCATTTCACCTTAGTTAGCTCATAGACGACCCATTTCAACTAAGTTAGCTCATAAATGATCCATTTCACCTAAGTTAGCTAAAAAATGATCCATTTCACCTTAGTTAGCTCAAAAACGATGCCCTTCACCTTAGTTAGCTCATAAACGACCCATTTCAAGTAAGTTAGCTCATAAATGATCCCTTTCAACTAAGTTAGCTCATAAACAACCCATTTCAACTTAGTTAGCTCATATATGATCCATTTCACCTAAGTTAGCTCATAAATGACATATACTTCTTGTTCTAGTCTTCTTCTTGTTCTAGTCTTCTTCTTCTAGTCACCTATTTCTAACTTTCTTATTTGCCATTTTGCAGATTTCATTCACTTCATGGAAGCTAGCTTGCTATGATGGAGTGCTTGCTTTTTCTTTGATGAAACTTTGCATTGTATCTAGCTTGCTATGATGGAACTTGCTATCTTGATGAAACTTTGCATTGTAATATGTATATGGATGGAACAATGTGTATGGATGGAACTTGATGGAACTTGCTTATGTATGAATGGATGAAACTTATGTGCTGGATATATGATATGATTGCTGTTAAATAGCCCTGTGAAATATATCTATATATGTCATATATATATGCTGTGAAAATTGTTGGATTCAAGAAAACAGAAAAAGAGCCAATATGCAGGCTCTTTGCTGTCTGCCACCGACGGCAAAGGGCTCTTTGCCATCAGCAGCGGACGGCAAACAGGCCATGTGGCAGGCAACTGTGCTTCCTGGGAGTTGACCCATTTGGTCAGTTTGCCTACAATGGCAGATGGCAAAGAGGAAACAGTTTTGCCGTCAGCGGCGGACGGCAAAGGCCTGCCGTGTAGTGACATCCAACTGACAACATATGACAGACGGCAAAGGCAGGACAAATTTTGCTGTCAGCGGCGGACGGAAAAGGCCTGCCGTTAGCCACCTAACGGACTAACATCGCAATTTTTGCCGTCGGCTTTCTTTGCCGTCTGCTGCTGATGGCAAAGGCCCCTTTGCCGTCAGCCTCGTAAAGCAGACGACAAAGTAGCTGTTTGCCGGACCTTACTTTGCCGGAGCCTTTTGCCGTCCACGGCAGATGGCAAAGGCCTTTTCCGTCTGTCGTTCATGCCTTTGCCGTCCACCATGGCAGACGGCAAAGTAGCTGATTCCTGTAGTGTGGGTATTCCAGCGATTGCCTGTGTTTTTTTATGGACCACCAACCAAGCTCAAAGGGATCATGAGATTATTCATGCTAGAAACTTCCGTGTGCAGCCACAAGCTACTATGGGCTCTAGCATAGTTGATTAAGTCGTGCGAACTCTTACAGTGGTAGACTAGCAGATGTAGGGGAAAGTAGGTGTAACAGTCTACCCGATCGTAAGGTGCTAGCGCTTCTGAAAGACTATGTCTCGGCCATCCATTTCTCAAACACCATGTAGTGCGAGAATCCCAATGGAGGAGATCAAGTCTTGTGGGGAAAAGTGTGCAAACCTTTGCATAGTGTATAAACTAATCATGGTTAGCCGTGTCCCCGGTTATGTACGTTTTGAGTATCTAGTACTTGGATTATCATGTGAATCTCATCATGTTACTTTAATTAATATTGTTGGGATTTTAATGATGATACTTAATTGGGATTGAGAGGGTGTCTACGCTCTCAATGTTTCACAACCACCATGATAGTTAAATCAAATTTATTCCTTTGCAGTAGGGAAAAATTGGCTTTACGCAAAACTATAACCATAGAGCTTTCCACCAGCCATATATGCATGTAGTATAGCATATTTCTGTTCATTACTCTCTATGTGTTACATTGCCAGCATATTCCATGTGCTGACCCGTTTTCGAGCTGCAACGTTCATGTTGTAGACTTTTCAGACGACGAGTAAGGTGCCTTTAGGTCGTGGTTCTATACTCAGTGATGCCGTTGGAGTTGATGGACTCACTTATCTTCCAAGCCTTCCGCTGTTATCGTTATTAGATGGCCTTAAGCCATTTTATTGTAATAAGTTCTCCTTTGAGACTCTCATTGTAATAAGTGTGTGATTGCTACTCTGTTATAAATCCTTCAAGTATTGTGCATGTCAGCATTACTGATCCAGGGATGACACTAAAGCATAGAGATCGGGCCGTTTGAGGTATGGTCGCTACAAGATATATACTTAAAAAGTTTCCAGAAGTACAAGAATATATGGAGTATGTTTATATCACCTCACTAACTCATAATACAATATTGCAAACTATTTTAACTAGGTTCATAACAAGTATACTTTTTTCCGACAGGGTTCACAAGGTAGAGTTAAAGAAAAATGGTGGGCGAAACATCAATGAGAAGCAAAAGGAGGAGCTCAATGTATGGTTTGAAAACCATGTGATAAAATTTAAAAAATGCATACAAAGATTTGCAACTACTATCAGGACAATCAGACTTTCATGTATGTGTGTGGGCTGCCTGCAATGTCAATGGTGCTAGTTTTGTACCATGGATCATGAAAAGAACTGAAAGACTCATAATTCTGGTGTCATGATAAAGGTATCTATTGATAACATTGGAGAAGAAATTGAGCTATACATGGTTTTGACAGAAGTTCTTGAGGTGGATTTGATACGTCTGCAACGTATCTATAATTTTTTATAGTTCCATGCTATTATATTATCAATCTTGGATGTTTTATATGCATTTACAAGCAACTTTATATCATTTTTGGGACTAACCTTTTAATTTAGTGCCCAGTGCCAGTTGTTGGTTTTTTGCTTCTTTTTTACTTTGTAGAATACCAATACCAAACGAAGTCCAAATGCCACGAAACTTTTTGGAGATTTTTTCTAGTGATAAGAGACCCTGGAAGCTTCTAGAGGCCACGAGAAGATGAAAGTGGGGCCCACTAGGCACCAGCGCGCGCCAGGGGCCTATGGCGTGCCTTGGTCGGTAGTGGGGCCCACGGGCATCGTTTTGACCTACCTCCGCCTCTATAAATACTCTAAAATCCAAAAACCGTCAGGGGAGACCACTAAATACTTTTTCCGCCGGCGCAAGTTCCAGAACCACGAGATCCAATCTAGAGGCCTTTTGCGGCACTCTACCGGGGGGGGGGAGGGACGATCACGAAGGGGTTCTTCATCATCCTTGCTTCCCCTTCAATGATGCGTGACTAGTTTACCACAGACCTACAGGTTCGTAGTTAGTAGCTAGATGGCTTCTTCTCTCTTTTCGATCTTCAATACATTGTTCTCCTCGATGTTCTTGGAGATCTATTTGATGTAATGACTCTTTGTGGTGTGTTTGTTGGGATCCAATGAATTGTGAGTTTATGATCAGATCTGTCCATGAATATTATTTGAGTTTTCTCTAAAATCTTTTATGCATGATTGTTATAGCCTCATATTTCTTCTCTGATTTATTGGTTTGGTTTGGCCAACTAGATTGATTTATCTTGCCATGGGAAGAGGTGCTTTGTGATGGGTTCGATCTTGCGGTGCTCAACCTCGGTGACAGCAAGAGATATGACACGCATGTATCATTTCTATTAAGGGTAACAAGATGGGGTTTATTCATACGTGAGTTTATCTTGTCTACATCATGTCATCTTGCTTAAAGCACTACTCCGTTTTCCATGAACTTAATACACTAGATGCATGCCGGATAGCGGTCGATGTGTGGAGTAATAGTAGTAGATGCAGGCAAGAGTCAGTCTACTAATCTTGGACGTGATGCCTATATACATGATCATTGCCTTGGATATCGTCATAATTATTTGCTTTTCTGGCAATTGCCCAACAGTAATTTGTTTACCCATCGTATGCTATTTTCTCGAGAGAAGCCTGTAGCAAAAACTATGGCCCCCGGGTCTATTTTCTATCATATATTAAAACAAAAAAAAAACCTTGCTGCAATTTTCTTTTATTTATTTTATTTTCTATTTTAGTTAGATCTATTTATCATAACCTATACAATTTAATCTTTCTCAATACCGCTGAGTTTTTGACAACCTGATACATCTCCAACGTATCTATAATTTTTGATTGTTCCATGCTGTTATATTATCAATCTTGGATGTTTTATAATCATTTTATATCATTTTTTGGTACTAACCTATTGACATAGTGCCAAGTGCCAGTTACTGTTTTTTCCATGTTTTTTACATCACAGAAAATCAATACCAAATGGAGTCCAAATGCCACGAAACTTTACATAGATTTTTTATGGACCAGAAGACACGTAATGGGCCCTGGCTGCACCTGGGGGGGTGCTTCGAGGAGAGAACAACCCACCAGGGTGCGCTAGGAGGCCCAAGCATGTCCTGGTGGGTTGTGCCCACCTCGGGTGCCCCCCGGACCGCCTCTTTGCTCTATAAATACCCACAATATTCCCAAAACCCTAGGGGAGTCGACGAACTATTCATCTAGCCGCCGCAGAGTCTAGAACCACCAGATCCAATCTAGACACCAACTCGGATGGGGTTCACCACCTCCATTGGTGCCTCTCCGATGATGCATGAGTAGTTCTTTGTAGACCTTCAGGTCCTTAGTTAGTAGCTAGATGGCTTGCTCTCTGAATTCTCAATGCAATGGTCTCTTGGAGATCCATATGATGTAACTCTTTTGCGGTGCGTTTGTTGGGATCGATGAACTTTGAGTGTATGATCAGATCTATCTTTTTATATCCATGAAAGTATTTGAGTTTCTTTGATCTCTTTTATGCATGATCTCTTATAGCCTCGTATTTCTTCTCCGATATTTGGGTTTTGTTTGGACAACTTGATCTATTTATCTTGCAATGGAAAGAGGTGCTTTGTAGTGGGTTCGATCTTACGGTGTTTGATCCCAGTGACAGAAGGAGAACCGACACATATGTATCATCGCTACTAAGGATAAAACGATGGGGTCTATCTCTACATATATAGATCTTGTCTACATCATGTCATCGTTCTTATCACATTACTCCGTTTCTCCATGAACTTAATACACTAGATGCATGCTGGACAACGGTTGATGTGTGGAGTAATAGTAGTAGATGCAGGCAGGAGTTGGTCTACTAATCTTGGACGTGATGTCTATGTAATGATCATTGCCTGCATATCGTCATGAGTATTTGAAGTTCTATCAATTGCCCAACAGTAATTTGTTCACCCACCGTTTGCTATTTTTCACGAGAGAAGCCACTAGTGAAACCTACGGCCCCGGGGTCTCTTTCTCATATTATTTGCCTTTGCGATCTATTTTCCTTTGCTTTTATTTTCATATCTATTAAACTAAAAATACCAAAATACCTTGCTGCAATTTATTCTTATTTATTTTATTTTGTGTTCGATCTATCAATCTACTACAATTTATCTCATGTCCGTTTGCCTATCTTGAGGCACCGTACCCGGAAGGGATTGACAGCCCCTCTAACACTTCGGGTTGCGAGGATTTGTTATCTATGTGCAAGTGTTGTTTACGTTGTGTTGCTTGGTTCTCCTACTGGTTCAATAACCTTGGTTTCATATATGAGGGAAATACCTACCACCGATGTGCTGCATCATCCCTTCCTCTTTGGGGAAATACCAACATAGCCGGCCTGGTTTTTCGCCGCCCCTCGTCGGATCCGGCCGACAGTCGCTGGTCTTCATCGCCCTCGTCTGGTCTGGCCAACTCTCGCCGGAACCGGCCGCCAGTCGCCGGTCTTCGTTGCCTGCGTTCGATCCGATCGTCCCTCACCGGATTTCGCCCTTGCTGCTGGTCTCTGCCACCCTCGTGGGATTCGGCCCCTGCTGCTGGCTCTCATCCCATCCATCCGCTACCACCGCCATGAGCGCTGACTGCCGCTGATCGTCAGGACCCTGTGTCTGTACTACTATCTGCCCGGTGATTGCAATAATAATAATAAATGTCTACACCATCAAGCTATGTCGCAGTTCCTCGCCGTCCAGTGATCTTTGATGGCACGAACTACATCGAGTTTGTTGGCTTCATGCGCATTCATATGCGTGGCATTCGTCTTTGGGGCGTTCTTTCTGGAGAGGTTCGTTGTCCGCTGTGTCCGGTTCCACCTGTGGCCCCTACTCCGCCGACGCCAGCGGTTCTTGCTGCCGATGCTGATCAAGCTGCAAAGGATGCAGCTAAGCTTGCAGATGACGTTGCCGTCCATGCTTATGATGCGCAGGTTTCGACTTAGCCTCTTTAGATTTATCATGAGGCTCTTTTTGCTTACACTCAGTGGCTTGATGAGGATGCCCGTGCCGCAACTGTTCTCACTGCTAGTGTTCTGCCTCAGTTTGCCTTTGAGTTCTTGGGGCTCCCTACCGTACCTGAGATGTGGACCCATCTCCATCAGCGCTATCAGCCTACGTCAGCGCTATCAGCCTATGTGGTGCTGGTGTACTTGAGGTTCCCTCTGTGCTCGCTGCTCGAGTTCCTATTATGTCGCCTGCTGCACCGACTCCATCCCGCTCCAGTGCTCCTCCGCTCTTGCCTACTCCTATGGGCGGCCAGGGTCGGTCTCGTCCTCACTGCGGCTACTACAATATGGATGGTCATGTTGAGTATCAGTGCTTCCTGAAGAAGAAACACCTGCATAAGGCGCGATCATCAGCTTCACGGACCTCTTCTTCTACTTCGACATCTTCAGCCACAGCCTTGACTGAACAGGATATTCTGCGACTTAAGCGTGTACTTGCTGCTTCAGGTTCTCCTTCGACGGGTACTACAGGTTTTGTGATTGATGCTTCCCGCACTGAGCAACCACCCTCCACACAGTCAGGTTCATCCTCATGGGTTCTGGACTCCGGAGCTTCTTTTCATATGTCTTCTCATTCTTCAAATTTGTCCTCTCTTAATCGCTTGATTTTCGTGTTCATCTACTCACTGTCGATGGTACTCCTCTTTCTGTTCTTCAAACCCGTCCTCTCTTAAATCACTTCTTTTCATATGTTTCCAATCTTACCACACCTTCTTACTTTGTTCCTGATGTTGCTCATGTTCCTCGACTTACCATGAATCTTTTTCTGCTGGTCAACTTACTAATTCTGGTTGTTGCGTCATCCTTGACGTTGACTCTTGTTCCGTTCAGGATCGTCGAATGCACACTTTGGTTGGGGCTAGCCCTCGCCGCCCTGACTCTCAGGGTCTTTGGGAGCTAGACTGGCTTCATGTTCCTTCCGCTACCACCACTATCGCCAGTCCATCCGCTTCTGTCGCTTCAGCTACCGGCTCCTTCCATAAGTGGCATCATCGACTTGGTCATCTTTGTGGGTCTCGCTTGTCGTCATTAGTTCGTCAAGGTCTTCTGGGGTCTGTCTCAGGAGATGTCTCTTTAGAGTGTCAGGGTTGTAGACTAGGAAAACAGATTCAGTTACCTTATCCTACTAGTGAGTCGGTGTCTCAGCGTCCTTTTGATTTAGTCCATTATGATGTATGGAGTCCAGCTCCCTTTGCTTCGAAAGGGAGCCATCGATACTATATCATTTTCATAGATGATTTCTCTCGTTACACTTGGCTTTATTTTATGATTTCTCGCATTGAGGTTCTTTCCATATATAAGCGTTTTGCTACCATGGTTCACACTCAGTTCTCTTCGCCTATTCGTGTGTTCCGTGCTGATTCCGCTGGCAAGTATATTTCCAAGATTTTGCGTGGTGTTCTTGCTGAGTCTTGGTGCTCATTCCTGCACAGAGTATATTTCCAAGATGTTGCGTGGTGTTCATGCTGACTCCACTATAGTGATGAGCATAAGGGCTATCGTTGTTGGGATCCTATCAGTCGTCGGATGCGTATTTTTTGGGATGTGACTTTTGATGAGTCTTATCCCTTCTACCTGCGTCCATCTTCCTCGACCTTTTAGTGGAGGATATATCTTTCCTCACTTTTCCCGACACACCTATCACTCTAGTTGAGCCCTTGTCTCCCCGTCCTGCTCACTCTACTTCTCCATAGCTTGTCGATTTGCCGCCACCATCTCCCGCGGTTTCCTCACCTCGCGTGTCACCGGATTCTGCACCTTCATCCCCGTGATTTCTTCATATCCACCTTTTGATTCTACCTCGGCTATTCCTCCTCATATTCTTCCATCTTTTTCTCAGTATTACACTCGTCGTTCACGTACTGTGGATGCGTCTGCTGATGTGCCGTCCTCCTCGTCTTAGCCTACCTATGGCTTGCGTCCTTGTCCGCTTCCCCTATTAACCGCCTTGGGTTTCCAACCGCTGGTGCTGCTGTTCTTGAGCCGACTTCTTATCGTGAGGCTGTTGTTCATCCTGAATGGCAGTTTGCGATGTCAGAGGAGATTGCTACTCTTGAACGCACTGGTACATGGGATCTTGTTTCTCTTCCTCCAGGTGTCCGTTCCATCACTTGTAAGTGGATCTACAAGGACTCGCTCCGATGGTTCTCTTGAGCGTTACAAAGCTCGTCTTGCGGCTCGTGGCTTTCAGCAATAGCATGGTCGTGATTACAACTAGACTTTTGCTCCTGTGGCCCATATGACCACTATTTGTACACTTCTTGCCGTGGCCTCTGCATGCCACTGGTCTGTATGTTAAGAATGCTTTATTAATGGTGAGCTACGTGAGGAGGTATACATGTAGCCACCACCTGGGTATTCTGTTCCTGATGGCATGGTATGTCGTCTTCGTTGCTCTCTCTATGGCCTTAAGCAAGCCCCCATGCCTGGTTTGAGCGTTTTGCCTCTGTGGTGACTGCCGCTGGTTTTCTACCTAGTGCCCATGATCCAGCATTGTTTGCCCACCTTTCTCCTCGTGGTCGGACTCTTCTTCTTCTCTATTCCGATGACATGATCATCATCGGCGACGACCCCGAGTATATTGCCTTTGTAAAGGCCCGTCTTCGTGAGCAGTTTCTTATGTCCGATCTTGGACCTCTTCGCTACTTTCTTGGAATTGAAGTCTCTTCTACCTCTGATGGCTTTTTTATATTCCGGGAAAAGTATATACATGATCTTCTTGCTCGTGTTGCTCTTACTAATGAGCGCATTGTTGACACTCCCATGGAGCTCAATGTTCACCTCCGTGATTTTGATGGTGACCCCTAGCCTGACCCGACGTGTTATCGTCATCTTGTTGGGAGTCTTGTCTATCTAGCTGTCACTCGTCTGGATGTCTCTTATCCGGTTCATATTCTGAGTCAGCTTGTCTCCGCTCCCACTTCGGTTCACTATAGTCACCTCCTTCGTGTTCTTCGATATCTTCGGGGCACGATCTCTCACCGTCTATTCTTTCCTCACTCCAGTTATTTACAGCTTCAGGCCTATTCGGATGCTACGTGGTCTAGTGATCCCTCTGATTGCCATTCACTTTCTGCTTACTGTGTTTTTCTTGGTGGTTCTCTCATTGCCTGGAAGACGAAGAAACAGACTGCAGTTTCCCATTCGAGTGCAGAGGCTGAGTTACGAGCTATGGCTCTTTTGACGGTAGAGGTGACTTGGTTACGGTGGTTACTTCAGGATTTTGGTGTTTCTATTACTACATCTACTCTGCTCTTATCTGATAGTACATGTGCTATTAGCATTGTGCGCGATCCTGTGAAGCATGAGCTCACCAAGCATATTGGTGTTCATGCTTTCTATGTGCGTGCTAGTGTGCAGGATCAAGTTATTGCTCTTCAGTATGTGCTTTCCGAGTTACAGTTGGCGGATTTTCTGACGAAGGCCCAGACTAGAGCACAACATGGCTTCTATCTCTCCAAACTCAGTGTTGTTAATCCACCATGAGTTTGAGGGGAGGTGTTAGAGTATTATATATATAGCCATGTAACCTTTCGTATTTACCCTATTGTATAAGGGGTTTCTTGCATATATTCCACACCTGTACATGTATATATACTGGCCTATGGCCTCCTGGAAATACAAGTTGCATATTTCCTAACAGCTTCAAGCCGCATCAAAAAGAATTTTTGGCGCCGTTGCCGGGGAGCATCAAGTCAAGATAGCCTCCCATCAACGCACTAATTTCTGGCGCCGTTGCCAGGGAGGATCTTCAACATATACCGGGTTCCTAATCACAAATCTCATCTCCTCGCAATTTACATTATTTGCCATTTGCCTCTCGTTTTCCTCTCCCCCACTTCATAAAAAATTGCCTTTTTATTCGCCCCTCTTTTTCCGTTCGCCGTTTTCTTGCCGGATCTATTTTTGTGTGCAATTTTGTTTACCGTTATTATCATCATGGATAGTTCTTGCTTTATTGTGTGCACTCCCGAGAACGAAGGTTTCAACTTTAAACAAAGGGGAGGAGAAAATTTGAAAGATGCTTGGTATAGAATTTGCAATGCTCATAATAGATCTATCTGAAAGCAATCTACCATTGTTCTTCTTCGTTGTTTTTATGTGGGCATCACCACTTGGTATATATTTGTCCTTGATATGATTACTGGTGGAAGTTTCTTGATGTGTCCCTCTCTTGATGCTTTTAATGCTATGGGAAATTTAGTAGGGGCACCACCTCTTATGATTAATGAAACAACTTTGACTCTTGAGCATGTCATGGAAAGATTAGATGCTATTGAAAAGAAAATGCTTACTGAAGAGCATATTGAAAATCTGGATAAAAAGATGCACAATTTTGCCACTAAAATTGGGGCAAAAGCGGGGGAAGTTTTTAAGTTGTTAAAAGAAAAGGGAACTATAATTCATGAAAGAATTGAAGAGACCCCGTCTCAGATTGATAAATTGGAAGAAATCTTTAGTAATTTGAGTACGACCTTTTCTTCCACTAAAATTGTTGAGAAAACTCCCATAAAAATTGGCAAAACTACCCAAAACACTAAGGGCAAGGGTGCAACTTCTAGTAAAGGGGATCTTAAGATGATTAGTATCCACCCGGATTTTGTTGAAGTTATAAAAGATCCCTTTGGCAAGAATGAATTCTTTAAAAATTTTCCTAGGTGCATTGCTATTGAAAATCTCTATGCTAAAATTCTAAAGGATTATAAGTGTTTAATTGAAGAGTTGAACAAGGATGACAAAACTTAGATCCTTGCTTTATGCCTAGCTAAGGGCGTAAAACTATAACGCTTGTTGGGAGGCAACCCAATGAATAAAATTTATTTTTTCTTTTTGCTTTCTATTCTTGAGTGTTAGCGCAATTATGCTACTATTATTATTGTGTTTTTTGTTTTAATTAGTGTTTGTGCCAAGTAAAGCCTTTAGGATCTTCTTGGGTGATAGTTGTTTGATCTTGCTGAAAAAACAGAAACTTTTGCACTCACGAAAATAATTCTCAATTTTTACCAGAGAGCGATAAAATACCCATTCCTTTTGCAGTAGATTAATATACAAATTTCTCAGGTCATGCTAATTTTTCAGAATTTTTGGAGTCACAGAAGTAGTCGAAATAGTCAGATTGCTACAGACTGTTCTGTTTTGACAGATTCTGTTTTCTTTGCGTTGTGTGCTTATTTCGATGGCTCTATGGTTTTATTTGATGAGTTTTTGCCACAGAAAAGTTGGAATACAGTAGATATAATGCAATAACAAAATATTAATTGGATTGATACAACACTTATAGTAGTGATTTTATTTTTCTTATACTAACGGATCTCACGAAGGTTTTGTTGAGTTTTGTGTGATTGAAGTTTTCAAGTTTTGGGTTATCTTACGATGGATGAAGGAATAAGGAGTAAGAAGAGCCTAAGCTTGGGGATTCCCCGGCATCCCCCGCTATTATCCAAAAGAGAGCAAGGAACTAAGCTTGGGGATGCCCCCGAGTGGCATCCCCTCTTTCTTCTAACGACCATCGGTACTTTACTCGAAGCTATATTTTTATTCGTCACATACTATGTGTTTTGCTTGGAGAGTCTTGTATGATATGAGTCTTTGCTTGTTTTATTTTGTGTTTTTAGTCTTGATTCCTTTCTAGACACACCTATTTGAGAGAGCCAAAATTATGTCATGACTTGTTAGAATTGCTCTCTATGCTTCACTTAATTTTTTTATGAGCTATGGACTTGCTCTAGTGCTTCACTTATATCTTTTTGAGCATGGTGGGCTTTAGTATTTTTGAAGAAATGCTGTCTTGCTTCACTTAGATTTATTTGAGAGTTAGTAAAAATTTCAATGAAATTCTCTCTTGCTTCACTTAAATTAATTTGAGAGAAAGAAAGAAATATTATGCTCATGATCTTCACTTATATTTGTTTGAGCTTGTCAAAAGCAACACATAAAAAATAGTCCCAAAGTGATAGACATCCAAGAAGGATATAATAAAAAATTTCATGAAGATCATTGGACAAAATAAACTTGATTCTTAGTAATAGTTTTGAGTTATGATGATGTGATATGCGAGTTATGTTGATGAGTAATTATGCTTTAGTAAGAATATTGGTTTTAAGGTTTGTGATTCCCTATGCAAGAACGAAAGTCAATAATTATGCAATGAAATTATATCCTACTTGTGGTGCATTATTCGGTGTTAATTATGCTTAATGCTCTCTCATGAGATTATCCGTTTCTTGGTCGGTCGCTTCTCAATCTTTTGCTAGCCTTCATTGTGCACTAAGTATGATCTCTACTTGTGCATCCAAAAACCTTTAACCCAGTTTTGCCACATGAGTCTACTATATCTACCTATATGCGATATTCTTTTACCGTTCGAAGCAAATTTGTATGTGCCATCTCTAATTTTCAAAATAAACTTCTCTTTTGTGTGCTTGTTTCGCTCGTGGAGCGGTGAGGGGTGGCTAATATTTTCCATGCTAGATGTGTTATTCTCAAGATGAGTATTTATCCACTTGTCATTGCACGAGAGTAAGGCAAAGGTATTAGGGATGCCCAGTCCCGAAATGTAAAATGAATTTACTTTATGTTGTCAAATAATAAATTCCTTGGAAAGTGTTGGTATGGAGGGCAACCGTGGATACGGCTAGCCATGGAAAGTGAAAGTATGGTTGAAAAATGAATAAACATTATTTTCTATTTGGGAACCTCCTATGACATATCTAGCATGGAAAGTGTTGGGAACTCTAAGTCGTTTTCGTTGGTGGGAAGGATACACCTCCCAAAATGTTTTTATCTCTAAGTTTTTCGCTTTGAGCTCTGGCACCTCTACAAATCCCTACTTCCCTTTGAGAAGGGCCTTTATTTTACTTTATGCAATTTTTATTTTGAATTTGAGTCTCCATCTTCTCTTATAAAGGCACCAACTAGGAGGCAATATGATCGTACTTGAGTATTGGGTGTAGCTAATATGTGAGTGTGTTTCATGAATGGATCAATGATTGAGCATAATGGGCTAGGGATAACTTACTTTAGTGTTGATATTTTGAAAGACATGGTTGCTTGTTGATATGCTTGAGTATTTAAATTATCATGTCAAAACTAGACTATTGCTTTGGACAATATAAAAGTCCAAATGTCCATGCTATACAGAAAAGAAATATGATATGACATGATAGGCAACATTCTACATCAAAAATTATGTTTTTATCACTTACCTACTCGAGGACGAGTAGGAGTTAAACTTGGGGATGCTGATAGATCTCCAACGTATCTATAATTTTTGATTGTTCCATGCTGTTATATTATCAATCTTGGATGTTCTATAATCATTTTATAGTCATTTTATATCATTTTTTGGTACTAACCTATTGACATAGTGCCAAGTGCTAGTTGCCGTTTTTCCATGTTTTTTACATCGAAGAAAATCAATACCAAACGGAGTCCAAATGCCACAAAACTTTACAGAGATTTTTTATGGACCAGAAGACATGTAATGGGCCCTGGCTGCGCCTAGGGGGTGCTCCGAGGAGAGCACAACCCACCAGGGCGCGCCAGGAGGCCCAGGCGCGCCCTGGTGGGTTGTGCCCACCTCGGGTGCCCCCCGGACCGCCTCTTTTCTCTATAGATACCCCAATATTCCCAAAACCCTAGGGGAGTCGACGAAATATTCATCCAGCCGCCACAGAGTCCAGAACCACCAGATCCAATCTAGACACCATCTCGGATGGGGTTCACCACCTCCATTGGTGCCTCTCCGATGATGCGTGAGTAGTTCTTTTTAGACCTTCGGGTCCGTAGTTAGTAGCTAGATGGCTTCCTCTCTTTCTCTCTGAATTCTCAATACAATGGTCTCTTGGATATCCATATGATGTAACTCTTTTGCGGTGCGTTTGTTGGGATCGATGAACTTTGAGTTAATGATCAGATCTATCTTTTTATATCCATGAAAGTATTTGAGTTTCTTTGATCTCTTTTATGCATGATCTCTTATAGCCTCGTATTTCTTCTCCCATATTTGGGTTTTATTTGGCCAACTTGATCTATTTATCTTGCAATGGGAAGAGGTGCTTTGTAGTAGGTTCGATCTTACGGTGCTTGATCCCAGTGATAGAAGGGGAACCGACACGTATGTATCTTTGCTACTAAGGATAAAACGATGGGGTCTATCTCTACATAGATAGATCTTGTCTACATCATGTCATCCTTCTTATTGCATTACTCGAATTCTCCATGAACTTAATACACTAGATGCATGCTGGATAGCAGTCGACGTGTGGAGTAATAGTAGTAGATGCAGGCAGGAGTCGGTCTACTAATCTTGGACGTGATGCCTATGTAATGATCATTGCCTGGATATCGTCATGAGTATTTGAAGTTCTATAAATTTCCCAACAGTAACTTGGTTACCCACCGTTTGCTATTTTTCTTGAGAGAAGCCACTAGTGAAACCCACGACCACCGGGTCTCTTTCTCATATTATTTGCCTTTGCGATCTATTTTCCTTTGCTTTTATTTTCAGATCTATTAAACTAAAAATAAAAAAATACCTTGCTGCAATTTATTCTTATTTATTTTATTTGGCGTTCGATCTATCAACTACTACAATTTATCTCACGCCCGTTTGCCTATCTTGAGGCGCCGTACCCGGAAGGGATTGACAACCCCTTTAACACGTCGGGTGCGAGGATTTGTTACATGTGTGCAGGTGCTGTCTACATTGTGTGGCTTGGTTCTCCTACTGGTTCGATAACCTTGGTTTCATATCTGAGGGAAATACCTACCGCCATTGTGCTGCATCATGCCTTCCTCTTTGGGGAAATACCGACGTAGCTTCGAGCCGCATCACAACCCCTCTGCGCGTTGGGTTGCAAGTATTTGTTGTTTGTGTGGAGGTGTTGTTTACATAGTGTTGCTTGGTTCTCCTACTGGATTTATAACCTTGGTTTCATAACTGAGGGATACTTATCTCTACTGTACTGCATCATCCTCTCCTCTTCGGGGAAGTCCCAACGCAACTCACAAGTAGCAGGAAGAATTCCTGGCGCTGTTGGCGAGGAGACATCATCAACATCTATCAAGTACCTATGCATAAAATTTCATCTCCTTGAATTTATTTTGTTTGCCATTTGCCTCTCATTTTCATCACCCCCACTTCTAAAACATTTTATCTAAAAAACATAAAAATGTTTTACTTTGTCACTTTGCTTGTTTGTTTGCCATAATTTTATGTTTATTGAAAATTAGAAAACAAAAAAGGTTATGGATCCTCATCCACTTGCTAATATTTTTAAAAGATCCAATTATGATGAACCAATTGCTAGTTAATTGAGTGCACTAGGTTATCTTTATGAAGTTTTGCTTGAAATTCGTGAATCTAAAAATTGTGATGAAGTGCTAAAAGAAGAAATTTATAAAGTGGTTCACGATAGCTCCTTGAGTGAAAAGCATGATTGCAATGATGTTATTATAAATTCTATTAATGTCAATTATGATAATAATATGTAAAACCCCAAGCTTGGGGATGCTATTTGTGCTATGTCCACTACTTATTGCAATGATCATGATTGGGGTGATTCTTCTTATGATCTTGAAAATTTATTTAAGCCTCATGATGAATATGATATTGATAATAGTGTTTGCAATAATATTGAAAGTGGGTTTGGAAGAGTTCCAACTATAGGTAATAATGATCCCACTGCTTTGGAGAATGGTCAATCTTACAAAATTTTTGATAAAATTGGGCTTGGAGAGGTCATGCCCTTATTTGACGATAATCCCACTATTTTGGAAGAGTGTCAACTTTGCATGCATGTGAATCATGTAGAGAATATGTTATGTGATAGCTATATTGTTGAATTTGAATATGATCCCACATGTAATTTTTATGAGAGAGGAAAATATGGTCGTAGAAATTTTCATGTTACTAAATTACATCTCTTCATGTTGAGATTGTCAATGTTTTATTCTTCTTCCTTGCATATGCTAGTTCTTGCTTGTTTTGATAATTAGTTTGCTTATAAAATGCCTATTAATAGGAAGTATGTTAGACTTAAATATAATTTTCACAAGCTATATGATGCTCTTTTTGTGCTTCAGTTCTTGTCTTTCATGTGAGCATCATTAAAATTATCAATGCCTAGCTAAAAGGCTTTAAAGAAAAACGCTTGTTGGGAGACAACCCAATATTTTTCTTTTCTGTTTTATGTGTATATACAATTATGCTACTGTTACGATTGTGTTTTAGTGTTTTAATTAGTGTTTGTGCCAAGTAAAGGCTTTGGGATGATTTGGGTGGTAGTTGATTTGATTCCGCGCATTAACATAAACTTTTGTGTCCAGTAGCAGAATTGTTAAAATTCACTAGAGCGTCATAAAATTCTGAATTTTACACATTATTTATATAAAAATTTCCATGCTGTACTAATGTTTCAGAATTTTTGGATTTACAAAAGTATGGTCAAAGTTCAGATTACTATAGATTGTTCTGTTTTTGATAGATTCTGTTTTCGTTGCATTGTGTGCTTATTTTGATGAATCTATGGATTGTATCGGGGGGGGGGGGTATAAGCCATGGTAAAATTAGAATACAATAGGTATAGTGCAATAACAAAATATGAATGGGTCTGCATTAGTACTTAGAGTGGTGATTTGCTTTATTATACTAACGAGTCTCACGAAGGTTTTGTTAAGTTTTGTGCGATTGAAGTTTTCAAGTTTTGGGTGAGACCACGATGGATGAAGGAATAAGGAGTGGCAAGAGCCTAAGCTTGGGGATTCCAAAGGCACCCCAAGGTAATATTCAAGGACTCCCAAGCAACTAAGCTTGGGGATGCCCCAGAAGGCATCCCCTCTTTCTTCTAACAACCATCGGTAATTTTACTTGGAGCTATATTTTTATTAGTTGCATATCATGAGTTTTGCTTGGAGCGTCTTGTATTATATGAGTCTTTGCTTGTTTTGCTTTTTAGTTTGTCAAAATCATCCTTGCTGAACACACTTGTTTGAGAGAGGCACACACATACCATGATTTTCTAGAATACTCTATGTGCTTCGCTTAAATCTTTTGAGCTAGGCATTTGCTCTAGTACTTCACTTATATCTTTTTGAGCATGACGATGGTTATATTTTGAAGAAATAAACTCTCATGCTTCACTTGTATTATTTTGAGAGTTGGAACATTTTAAAGAAAAATGATCTCATGCTTCACTTATAATATTTTGAGAGATGGAAATTTTTGAAGAAATATTTATGCTCTCGTGCTTTGCTTAGATCTTTTTGAGAGTTAACGAATAGTAATGGCAATTTGAAAAAGATATGAATTTGGTCCGAAAGTGATAGATATCCAAGGGGGGTATAACAAAAAAGTTTCATGAAGATCATTGGATATTATAAACTTGATTCCTTGTAATAGTTTTTGTGATATGGAGATAGTGATATGTGAGTCATGTTGGTGAGTAATTATGATTTATTAAGAATATTGGTGTTAAGGATTGTGATTCCCTATGCATGCACATAAAGTCAATAGTTATGCAATGAAATTATATCCTACTTGTGGTGCATTATTCTGTGTTAATTATGTTCAATGATCGTTTATGACCGTTTTTGTTTTTTGGTTGGTTGCTTCTCAATCTATTTGCTAGCCTTCCCTTGTACTAAGCGGGAATACTACTTGTGCATCCAACTCCTTAAACCCAAAGTTGTGCCAAATGAGTCCACCATACCTACCTAGATGCAGTATTTCCATGCCGTTCCAAGTAAATTTGTATGTGTCAACTCTAATTTTCAAAATGATTTTCCTTTTTGTGTGCCTGTACTGCTCATGAAGCGGCGGGGGGTGGCCAGTATTTTCCATGCTAGGTATTTTATTCTCACGATGAGTGTTTATTCACTTGTCATTGCACGAGAGTGTGGTGGGTAATAGGGATGCCCAGTCCCAAAATGAAAAAATACTATGATAATAAATTCCTTAGAAAGTGTTGGTATGGAAGGCACAAGTGGATATGGCTAGCCATGGTTGTGAAAGAATGGTGGAAATGAAATAAATTTTACTTTTTGTTTGGAACCGCATATGATTTATGTAGCATGGAAGACGTTGGGAATTCTCGGTCATTTTCATTGACAGGAAAAACATGCCTCTCAAAACAATTTTATGACTCAATTTAAGTTATAAGCTCTAGCACCTCTACAAATCTCTGCTTCCCTCTACGAAGGGCCTATCTATTTACTTTTATGCAATTCTTTTATTGAGTCTCCATCTTCTCTTATAAAGCACCAACTAGGGAACACTATTGTCATACTTGTGTATTGTATGTAGTTAATATTTGAGTGTGTTTCATGAATGGATCAATGATTGAGCATAATGGGCTAGGGATAACTTTCTCTAGCGTTGATATTTTGAAAGACATAATTGTTATTGATATGCTTGAGTATCGATGTTTCCTTGTCAAATTATATACTATTGCTTTGAATCAATCAAGTCCAAATGTCCATCCCACAAAGAAAAGAATATATGATGAATATGTTTGGTAGCATTCCACATAAAGATTCTGTTTTTATCATTTACCTACTCGAGGACAAGCAGGAATTAAGCTTGGGGATGCTTGATATGTCTCCAACGTATCTATATTTTTTGATTGTTCCATGACATTATATTATCAATCTTGGATGTTTTATATACATTTACAAGCATCTTTATATCATTTTTGGGACTAACCAATTAACTTACTGCCTAGTGCGAGGTGCTGTTTTTTGCTTGTTTTTTTTACTTTGCAGAATATCAGTACCAAATGAAGTCCAAATACCACGAAACTTTTTGGAGATTTTTTCTGGTGATAAGATACCCTGGAAGCTTCTAGAGGCCACAAGAAGATGAAAGTGGGGCTCATTAGGCACCAGGGTGCACCAGGGGCCTCTAGCGTGCCCTAGTGGGTAGTGGGGCCCACGGGCACCGTTTTGACCTACCTCTGCCTTTATAAATACTCTAAAATCCAAAAAGCCTCAGGGGAGTCCACGAAATACTTTTTGCGCCACTCCAAGTTCCAGAACCACGAGATCCAATCTAGAGGCCTTTTTGGGCACTCTGCCGGAGGGGGAAACGATCACGGAGGGGTTCCTCATCATCCTTGCCACCCCTCCGATGATGTGTGAGTAGTTTACCACAGACATGCAGGTCTGTAGTTTGTAGCTAGATGTCTTCTTCTCTCTTTTTGATCTTCAATAAAATGTTCTACTTGATGTTCTTGGAGATCTATTTGATGTAATGACTTTTTGTGGTGTGTTTGTTGGGATCTGGTGAATTGTGAGTTTATGATCAGATCTATCCATGAATATTATTTGAGTTTTCTCCGAACTCTTTTATGCATGATTGTTATAGCCTTGTATTTCTTCTATGATTTATAGGTTTGGTTTAGCCTGGCCAACTAGATTGATTTATCTTTCCATGGGAAGAGGTTCTTTGTGATGGGTTCGATCTTGCGGTGCTCAACCTCAGTGATAGAAAGAGACAGACACGCATGTATCATTGCTATTAAGGGTAACAAGATGGGGTTTATTCATACATGAGTTTATCTTGTCTACATCATGTCATCTTGCTTAAAGCATGACTCCATTTTTCCATGAACTTAATACACTAGATGCATGCTGGATAGCGGTCGATGTATGGAGTAATAGTAGTAGATGCTGGCAGGACTCGGTCTACTAATCTTGGACGTGATGCCTATATACATGATCATTTACTTGGATATCATCATAATTATCTGATTTTCTGTCAATTGCCCAAGAGTAATTTGTTTACCCGCCATATGCTATTTTCTCGAGAGAAGCCTCTAGTGAAAATTATGGTCCCCGGGTCTATTTTCCATCATATACTAAAACCAAAAATACCTTGCTACAATTTTCTTTTATTTATTTTATTTTGTATTTTAGTTAGATTTATTTATCAAAACCTATACAATTTAATCTTTCTTAATACCATTGAGGGATTGACAACCCCTCTACGCGTTGGGTTGCAAGTGTTTGTTGTTTGTGTGCAGGTGTTGTTTACATAGTGTTGCTTGGTTATCCTACTAGATTGATAACCTTGGTTTCATAACTGAGGGAGATACTTATCTCTATTGTACTGCATCATCCTCTCCTTTTTGGGGAAATCCCAACGTAGCTCACAAGTAGTAGGATTATGAAGGCAAATTAGCATTTTTTATGTGATTGGTTTGACCTTGTTGGTACCATGAAAAGCATGAAGATGAAGATGGGTGGCTATTTTCGAAGCGTAAATATGTCTTCCAACTGGTACAAGGAAACCCTATTCATGTTGGCGGCCCAAGTTAACACATGTATTTACTTAGACGATAAAGAGTATGGTAATCCATGGAAGGTGGTTGTGTTGGGAAAGGTAGTAGAAAACAAAAAAAATTGCCCTACGATCACCCAGGAACAATATGAAGATGCATAATGGGTTGCGATCAATGATCATTACCAACTCCGGGAGTGCTGCGGAAGTAGACGAGTCTGTGTAGATCGTACTTGGATTCCCTCAAACATCGATGACAATCCCACGAACCACCCTCGAATGATCCCTCGAACAGAAGACCAAAAGCACGACCTCTCTACTTGGTTGCAAGCGTATGGTCTTCACGATCCGGCAGTGCTTCACCCTCCAGAGCTAATCGTTGTCGGAAAATTAGAGGGAGGAGGTTAGAACCACATTGTGCTTCTCATTATGAGGATTAGAGGTGGCTAGGGCTCACTCTAATTAGTCAACTAGGACCAACTAGAACGTGCACTAGTTCAACTAGTGGAGGCTCCAAAACTTGTGTTGACATAGGGTGGAAATCCTCTAGTATATATAGGTTATAGGGGAGGGAGAGGGCACCCACCAAGGGGGAAAGAGTCCGCCTTGGTGCGTCAGCCTTGGGGGGTGGGGAGTCCCACTCCCTCCCCAAGTAGGATTCGCCTCCCCCCACAAGGAAAGGGGGGGGGGGCGCCACTTCCATATGGGCCTATGTGGCCCATATTTGCTTCCACCTCTTGGCCTTTTTAGGGCCTTTGATATTGTAATTAAATGTAAAATGTTCTAAACATTTTCAGACCATGATATATATATATATAATTTAACATCTCGGGAAATATTTTCCACCTATATATATATATATATATATTTATAAACTAGCAAAAGAGCCCGTGCGTTGCAACGGGAGAGAAAACATAATACATGCTCTTAACTCAACAACCATCACTCAACACCACAATAGGTCCATCTCCTTTATTTTTGCAAGGCATCATATTTGTGTTGCCACTTATCCTCCTTCTCACCCTCGCCGGTGATGGTCTCGGTGTTCACACAAAACAACAAAAAACGTGTGTTGAATATGGTTAATCCTAAGGCGTCTCTCTCTCCCTCTCTCCTCCCTCTCCCTATTTCTCTCTCCCTCTCTCTCTCTCTCGCTCGCTTTCTCTCACTCTCGCGATGAGAAATCTGTTGTTTTCCCCTACAACATTTTTCAGAGGTATGCATGTGTAGTTATCGATGTTTTCTTTCCCGTATATGGTTATAGTGGGGTGTTTATTTGCAACCCGGATCGCCGCCGGTATGAAAAAAAATGAATCTTGCGCTATAAATTATAAGTTTGGTTCCATAAAAATATTTTAAAAATATTTAACAGGTAAAATTAACATCATATTTAGATTCCACACATTTTTCTAATAAAATTTCATATATAATATGTTAAATTCAAAGTTACGGTTTAAAAGATACAGATAATTTAGAAAATCATTTGGTTTGACTCAAATATATTCCAAAATAATATTTAAAAATACTTAACAGGTAAAAATAATCTCATATTCATATTCTCCATATTTTTCTAATCAAATTTCATATATAACGTGTTCAAATCAGAGTTACGGTTTAAAAGATATGGATGATTTTAAAAAGCATTTGTTTGACTTAAATATGATCCGCGGATGAATTACCTAAAACATCAATTTTTTTTGAAAAATGTAAAATAACGGTTCAGGTGTGACTTAAGTCTGGACGTCAGGTTGATTTCAAGAAAAGACAGGGACTTTTGTGTAAAATACAAAAATAACGATTCGTTTTAACTTAAAATAAGACTGTGGGTTGAATTCTCTGAAATAGAGGGACTTTTCTGAAAGATGCCATGACAGACGAAAGAAACCCAATTTGCTTTATTATTAGGTAAAGATTGGTAATACCCGGTATTACCCGATATTCACCGAAACCCTTCCGTTGACACCGAAACGCTTCTGGAACCTGTCGAAAGTATTCTGGATATTAATGACACAATTCCACAAATGTATTCTCATCACACCCGTCCTACTAACACTTAGCAGGTCGTGATTACCTTAAGATTATGAAAGTGCAACTAATCCCCGGGTGGTTTTGGTAATTCATAACAACATATATCTCATTGAACTAATGTCCATTTAAGTTAAATATTTCAGGATGTTCAATGATTGGCATGGCAAGGACTAGTGATTGTGTACTCCTCAAAATGCAAAGAAAATGGATTGGCAAAAACTCAAGACTCTACATTTTTTGTTAAGTGATCCAAGATCACATTGAGTCCATAGGAAAGCCAATACTATTAAAAGGGGATGAGGTATTGCTTAATGATCTTTTTGCTCAAGTGCTTAGTGGCATTGCTCCAAAACCCTCAACCACTTTCTCCATCAAAATATGTCCAAACCATACATTCCAACTCGGCCCCAATGAAAATCCCTATCTGGAGCCACCGAGTTCATCTAGACTTAGCCACTACCAAACCCTAACAAATCAGATCCACTGATATGGATCTCGATCCCACCGAGATGGCCCTACCAGCTCTCTGTTGCTAGTTGCAATTATTTCGGGCCCATCGAGAATTGCAATCGGTACCACCGAGATGGCTTGCCAAACTCTCTGTTGCCTTATTGCTTCACTCTAGTCTCACCAAGTTGATGCAATGGGTGCCACCGAGATGAGGTTTGCCCAAGCCATTGCACATCGGTCCCTTTGAGTTGTTCCAGTCGGTCCCTGTTGGTGTCAAAACCGGCCGATCTTGGGTAGGGGGGTCCCGAACTGTGAGTCTGAGGATCGAAGGTAACAAGGGACACAGGGAACACAATGTTTTTACCCAGGTTCGGGCCCTCTTGATGGAGGTAAAACCCTATGTCCTGCTTGATTGTATTTGATGAGTATAGGGGTTACAAGAGTTGATCTATCTCGAGATCATAATGGCTAAACCCTAGATGTCTAGCCTATATGAATTCTGATAGCCTCTACGGACTAAACCCTCGGTTTATATACACACCGGAGGGGCCTAGGGTTGTACAAAGTCGGTTCACAGAGGAAGGTAATTACATATCCGGACACCAATCTTGCCATCCACGCATAGGGGCGTCCTACCCGGACATGGGGGAAAGTCTATCGCTTTATATATCCACAACCCATTAGTCCGACCCATACCAAATAGCCCGGACACCCGAGGACCCCTGAATCCAGGACTCCCTCAGTAGGCCCTGAACCTGTCTTCAATGATGATATGTTTGGCACGCGGATTGTCTTCGGCATTGCAAGGCGGGTTCCTCCTCCTGAATATTTCAAAGCAATCTTCTGAACAGAAGAACTGTATCTGGCTTTGTATAATTGTTACAACCCTTAGCCATGAAGGCAAGATATCAATCAAAACAGTGTACTTCCACTGACAACTTTTTTCGGCGAAACGACACATCTGGCCTCTTAACATTTCGAACCACTTTTACACCTCCCGCTTCGCGTTTCGAGGCACATCCTCTATTGGACCGTCTTGTCAAAACAGAGATCGTGTCCGCCCATTATGGGATCCTCATCAATACGGTTTTTGGGTAATCCAGCTGTGCCATTCGCACGACCCCTCAGGAACAGGCGAGTTTTAAGGTTGAGGGGGGGGGGGCGTTTGATATTCACTGTCTATATAAGAGGATAAAGATCCCTCTTTTTCCCCACGCCTTCTTCCTTCTCCTGCTTTCTCATCCTCAAGCTTGAGCACCCAATCTTCAATCTTTCCCACCGCCACCAGTCTCCCTAGCCATGTGAGGATCTGGCTCAAAGGGCAAGTGGGAGGCCTCCTCCGTCACCGAGAAGGACGTCAAGGAGCTCTGAGAGGCGGGATACCTGTCTACGGACATCGCGCACAGGCTCCCTGCCAAGGATCAAGTCATCCCCACTATGGAGCCTAGCGAAAGGGTTGTATTCATCCCCCACTTCCTCCATGGGCTAGGGTTTCCCCTCCACCCCTTCGTCCGGTGATCTAGCCCCGAATTCTTTCCTCCACATCTCGGCTATCATCGTCGTGTGCGAGGCATTGCTCTGTATCCCCCCACACTTCGGCCTATGGATTAAGGTCTTCAATCTGAAGCTGAAGGTGGTCGACGGGTAGCATGCGGACTGCGGCGGCACCATGGTGAGCAAGCTCCCCAACACTGTTTGGCCAAAGGGGGCCTTCGTGGAGACTGTCAAGGTGTGGCAGCGGGAGTGGATCTACATCACCGAACCCCGCGATGCCAAGTGGGCGGCCACTCCTGAATTCAGATCCGGACCCCCTATGCGGCTCACCTCATGGACCACTAAGCGCATCACAAACATGATAGGCAAGAACACCAGTCCCACTAACGTGATTCAGGTGATGTTCTTTTGCCGGATTCTTCCCTGCAACTTCGGCCCTCTCAGATGTGGGAGTTCAATCCGGAGGATCCATGAACCATGAAGCACTTCTTCATCATAACGCACGAAGGCATCTGGAAGCTGCTGTTCAAGGCCCAAAAATCATGGTCGAAGAAGATCGAATACATTAGTCTTGACAGCGAGAATCCGCCACACCGGTAAGTATGATTTTCCTGAATGTATATTCAATCAATAAGTTTCTTAGATATAATGAGTTTTCTGTCCCTCGTACATGGATGGATAGCAAAGGCGGAGCGGATTAAGTGTCCGGCTCCGCTGGCTGAAGACCCTGCCACACCCTAGCTGACAAAGATGCTGGTCCCGGTGCCCTATCAGGCGCTTCAGAAGAAGTCTAAGAAGAAGAAGAACAAGGAGGCCAGAGGCGGTGAGGGAGTCCTGGATTAGGGGGTGTCCGTACAGCCGGACTATACCGACCGGACTCCTGGACTATGAAGATACAAGATTGAAGACTTCGTCCCGTGTCCGGAAGGGACTTTCCTTGGCGTGGAAGGCAAGCTTGGTGATACGGATATGTAGATCTCCTACCATTGTAACCGACTCTGTGTAACCCTAGCCCTCTCCGGTGTCTATATAAATCGGAGGGTTTTTAGTCCATAGGACGAACAACAATCATACCATAGGCTAGCTTTTAGGGTTTAGCCTCTCTGATCTCGTGGTAGATCTACTCTTGTACTACCCATATCATCAATATTAATCAAGCAGGACGTAGGGTTTTACCTCCATCAAGAGGGCCCAAACCTGGGTAAAACATCGTGTCCCCTGCCTCCTGTTACCATCCGCCTAGACGCACAGTTTGGGACCCCCTACCCGAGATCCGCCGGTTTTGACACCGACATTGGTGCTTTCGTTGAGAGTTCCTCTGTGTCGTCGCTTTTAGGCCCGATGGCTTCTCTGATCATCAATAGCGATGCGATCCAGGGTGAGACTTTTCTCCCCGGGCAGATCTTTGTATTCGGCGGCTTTGCACTGCGGGCCAATTCGCTTGGTCATCTGGAGCAGATCGAAAGCTACGCCCCTGGCCATCAGGTCAGATTTGGAAGTTTGAACTACACGACCGACATCCGCGGAGACTTGATCTTCGACGGATTCGAGCCACAGCCGAGCTTGCCGCACTGTCACGACGGGCATGATCTAGCTCTGCCACCGAACAGTTCCCTGGAGGCCGCACCCACATCAGCTCCGACCCTTAATTCGGAGCCAACTGCACCAATCGAGGATGGGTGGTTGGACACCGCCTCGGGGGCTGCAATCTCTACGGCTATTGAGCCGAACACCAGCCCTATTCTATGCGAAGCCCGTGACTCCAAGGAGCTGGACTCCTCTCCAGATTCTGAGCCCTCCGCGCCCCTACTGATCGAATCCGATTGGGCGCCGATCATGGAGTTCACCGCCGCGGACATCTTTCAGCACTCGCCCTTCAGCGATATTCTGACTTCACTAAGGTCTCTCTCTTTATCAGGAGAGCCCTGGCCGGACTATGGTCAGCAAGGTTGGGATGCGGATGATGAAGAAATTCAAAGCCCACCCACCAACCACTTCGTGGCCACTGTCGATGATTTAACCGACATGCTCGACTTCGACTCCAAAGACATCGATGGTATGGACGCCGATGCAGGAGACGATCAAGAACCAGCGCCTATAGGGCACTGGAAAGCCACCTCGTCATATGATATATACATGGTGGACACCCCAAAAGAAGGAAATGGCGATGGAACAACGGATGATGACCCCTCCAAGAAGCAGCCTAAGCGCCAGCGTCAGCGGCGCCGCTCTAAATCCCGCCAAAGCAAAAATGGTGATTCTGGCACGGGAGATAATAACACCCCGGACAGTGCCGAAGACAACCACCTCCAGCAAGATTCAGCATAGGAGGATCGAGAAGCCATCCCTCATGAGAGAGCGGCAGACAGAGAGGTCGAGGACGATAATTATATGCCTCCCTCCGAAGACGAGGCAAGCCTCGACGACGACGAATTTGTCGTGCCGGAGGATCCCGTCAAACAAGAGCGTTTCAAATGCAGGCTTATGGCCATGGCGAGCAGCCTCAAGAAAAAACAGCAATAGCTTAGAGCTGATCAAGATTTGCTAGCCGACAGATGGACTGAAGTCCTTGCGGCCGAAGAGCATAAACTCGAATGCCCCTCCAAGAGCTACCCAAAGCGCAGGTTGCTACCCCAATTAGAGGAGGAAGCACCTAAACCTACATCACCAGCGCATGATGCGGCCGATCGACCACCCCGTGGCCGCGATAGAGAGGCCTCTTGGCCCTCCGCTCAAGCCGCACCCCGGCGCCGCTCAAAAAATACCAAGGCACGGGAAAATGTGCCAAACCTATGAGATATATTCAAGGACAAGGCAAGGCAAACAAGATCGATCTACGGATCGCGTGGGCGCCCCACGGCACGAGACGCTAATCATCACTCCGGATACAGTAAATCCGGCCGGGCCGAACATAGTAGACAAAGCTCGTTTGAGCTGCGTCGTGATATAGCCCAATACAAAGGCGCCGCACACCCACTATGCTTCACAGATGAATTAATGGATCATCAAATTCCCGAGGGTTTGAAACCAACATCGAATCATACGATGGCACAACAGATCCTGTGGTATGGATCGAGGACTATCTCCTTCATATCCACATGGCCCGCGGTGATGACCTACACGCCATCAAATATCTCCCACTCAAGCTTAAAGGACCAGCTCGGCATTGGCTTAACAGCTTGCCAACAGAATCAATTGGTTTTTGGGAGGACCTGGAAACCACATTCCTCGACAATTTCCAAGGCACTTATGTGCGACCACCAGACACCGATGACCTTAGCCACATAATTCAGCAGCCAGAGGAATCGGCCAGACAATTCTGGACACAGTTCCTAACCAAGAAAAATCAAATCGTCGACTGTCCGGATGCAGAGGCCCTAGAAGCCTTCAAGCATAACATTCGCGACGAGTGGCTTGCACGGCACCTATGACAGGAAAAGCCGAAATCTATGGCAGCCCTCACGACACTTATGACCCGCTTTTGCGCGGGAGAAGACAGCTGGCTAGCTCGCAGCAATAACATGACCAAGAGCCCTGGTAATTCGGATACCAAGGACAGTAGTGGCAGGTCGCATCGCAGCAAGCAAAAGCGCCGCATTAACGTCGACAATGCTGAGGATACGGCAGTTAATACCGAATTCACAGGCTCTAAACCCGGTCAGCGGAAAAAGCCATTCAAAAGAAATACTCCGGGCCCGTCCAGCTTGGACCGAATACTCGACCGCTCATGCCAGATACATGGCACCCCCGAAAAACCAGCCAATCACACCAACAGGGATTGTTGGGTGTTCAAGCAGGCAAGCAAGTTAAATGCCGAAAGCAGAGACAAGGGGCTGCATAGCGATGATGAGGAGGAGCCCCGGCCGCCGAACAACAGTGGACAGAAAGGTTTTCCCCCACAAGTGCGGACGGTGAACATGATATACGCAACCCACGTCCCCAAGAGGGAGCGGAAGCGTGCGCTAAGGGACGTATACGCGATGGAGCCAGTCGCCCCAAAGTTCAACCCATGGTCTTCCTGCCCGATCACTTTTGATTGAAGGGACCACCCCACTAACACCCGTCATGGCGGATTCACCTCACTAGAGTCCTTATGGACGGCGGCAGCAGCCTGAACCTACTTTACCAGGATACAGTGCGGAAAATGGGCATCGATCCCACGAGGATTAAACCCACCAAAATGACCTTTAAAGGCGTCATACCAAGTATAGAGGCCAACTATACAGGCTCAGTTACACTTGAAGTGGTCTTCGGATCTCCGGATAATTTCTGAAGTGAGGAGTTAATCTTCGACATAGTCCCATTCTGCAGTGGCTATCACGCACTGATCAGGCGAACCGCATTTGCCAAGTTCAATGCGGTGCCACACTACGCATACCTCAAGCTCAAGATGCCAGGCCCTCGAGGCGTCATCATGGTCAATGGAAACACCGAACGCTCTATCCGAACGGAGGAGCATACGGTGGCTATCGCAGCGGAAGTACAAAGCAGCCTCTCAAGGCAATTCTCTAGTCCGGCCATTAAACGTCTGGACACCATCAAGCGCGGCCGGAGTAACCTACAACAAAACCGCCTGGCACGTTCCGAGCAAGCGTAGCAATACGGCCCCAACCCCAGCCCTTGCGAATTTGCGAAACCAGTGTTGCATGTACATAACTACGCTCTAGAAATACCATGGGCACAGGGGGAGGGGCACCATCACGGCACGCCCGAAACACGGCTTAAACCGCACTAGGGGCTGCCGATTTCTTAATTTTCTCTTATTTTCAGGACCCCATTCTTCGGAAGGCTTGTCCGGTAGTACAATTGCCGCACAAACGATACAACCAGGGAAGCAGAAACTACACCGCACTATGGAACTCTAAGGTGGTCTCTATAACGAGCAGTATACTTGTTTCACATAATATTCCGCAGCTTGCCCCTGGAAAGGACATGTTAAATAGTCCCATCTTTTGCTTATTGCAGTATTTGTATCGTTCTGCTTTGATCGCAACTTTTTTAAATAAACAATGCATAGCTTCCGTCTATTATCGCATTACTCTTTTTTACGAATATATGTTCATTAATGACATGTTGCACCCGTACACTTTGGTACGGCCAATACCAGGGGCTTAAGTACCCCATAATACGGTGTAAGAAGTCCGAACACTTTCACAAGTGCGGCACCCCGAACTTATAGCATTATATGCATCGGCTCCGAATCATGTCTTGGGTCAATAGTTGGGTTTGCCCGGCTCCTATGTTTTGGTACCTTATGTTCCGTTATATCGGCTAAGGTAGCACTAGGAGAACTACTGCGATTGTGCCCCAGTTGAGCTGAGCTAAGCACCTCAGTAGAGAAAGCTAAAACTGACCGTCATGATGAGGCGAGAGCTGGTCACTGTTCGAGAGGTTTTCGAGTCCCTAAAGACTTATGCCGCTTAGAGCGAGGAGTCGGCTTTGTCCGGCCTAGGCGTGGATAGCACCCCGAACTCGGTCTTCCGAACACTAGGGCTTCGCTGAAATTTAAAATTATAGAATTCTATGGCTAAGTGAGAGTGTTCAAGCATTATAGTCCGATTGCCTTGTTCGTTGTGTTGAGCGCCTCCCTCGAAGGACCCAAGAATGGGAAAAAGAGCGCTCATGTTTATCCCGAACACCCCAGCACTCGTGGCATGGGGGCAGAAGCCGACGACTCGCCATATCTCACATTAGATAAATGGCCGCACAGAAGGTAATGTTTTAAATTCAAAAAGCATTGCTTAGCGCACAAGAACAAGTTTTCAGCGCACAGGACAAAACGACCGAGTTTACTGAAAAATTACATCCATGGAACATTCATCCGCCATAAGGCGGGCACCCTTCAGAACGCCCTCATAATACATCTCGGGCTTGTGATGCTCCTTGCCTGGCGGTGGCCCGTCCTTCACAAGCTTCTCAGCATCCAGCTTGCCCCAGTGCACCTTCGCACGGGTAAGCGCCCTACGGGCACCCTCAATGCATACAGAGCGCTTGATGACTTCGAGCCTTGGACAGGCCTCCACCAGCCGCCTCACCAGCCCGAAGTAGCTCCCAGGCATGGCCTCTCCAGGCCACAGCCGGACTATGAGGCTCTTCATGGCCTGTTCGGCCACCTTATGGAGCTCGACCAGCTGTTTCAGCTGGTCGCTTAAGGGCATCGGGTGTTCGGCCTCGGCATACTGAGACCAGAACACCTTCTCCATCGAGCTTCCCTCCTCGTCTTGGTAGAAGGTGGCGGCATCCGACACACTACGGGGCAAGTCTACGAACGCTCCTGGAGAGCTCCGGATTCGGGTAAGTAACAAGTAATTCACTTTTACGTGCTTGCTTTGCATAAAAAATGCCTTACCCGCCGCTATCTTTTTTATCGCCTCAACCTCCTAGAGGGCCTTCTGGGCTTCGGCCTTGGAAGACTTGGCATCTTCAATGGCCGCCGCGAGCTCAGACTCTCGCATATTCGAGTCAAGCTCCAAACTCTCATGTTTTTTCATGAGAGCCTGGAGCTCTTGCTGCACCTCGCCAACCTGCGTCTCATGCTTCTCCCGCTCGGTGCGCTCTGTGGCCGCCCTCTTCTCGGCCTCGGACATTGCTTGCTTAAGGGTCGCCACCTCAGTTGTGGCCCCTACAATAGCCACGTTAATCCTGTCACTTTTTGCAATTGCGCCTTTCACATATTTAAATAAGGTATTTCTTACCTTCCTTCTCCTTGAGCTGCTGCTTGGCTAGGCCAAGCTCTTGCTCGGACCGCTCGAGGTTCTGCTTCAGCGTGCCCACCTCCGCAGTCACTACGACAGATGCTAGCAGCGAACCCTACATACGCATATTGACTTACTTTTGTTAGACTCCAGCGAATGTCATTTAGATCCTCTATTCGGCTTTTCTTTCCGAACGTCGAACAAAGCATCGGGGGCTACTGTCTATGCGGTAATATTTTTACATATTCTTTACTTACCTCAAAGCCTATTAGGAGGCTGGCACAGGCTTCAGTCAGTCCGCTCTTGGCGGACTGAACCTTCTGGATCACCGCACTCATAATAGTGCGGTGCTCCTCGTCGATGGAGGCGCTGTTAAGCACCTCCAGCAAGTTGTCCGGTGCCTCCGGTTGGACGGAGGTCACCGGCTCGGTAGGCTTGCTCCTCTTGGAAGGAGGCTGCCTACCGGAGTCCGAAACCGTTGAAGGTTCCGACGCAGTGTCCGGCTCAAAGCCGGACTTGGAGCCCTTGGGGGTTCTATCCCCTTCACCCCTGGAGTCCGGGAGGTCGCCTTGCGGTGCCTCCAGGACCACCTCCTCCTGGCTTGGAACCTGTTGGGACGCCACCTCAGCGGAGCCCGTAGCGTGGGGAGAGGTAGCCGTCGGAAGCGAATTCACATCCGACAAATCCAGGGAGCCACTCGGCGACTCGTCGAGCCCGGCCTTGGGCAGATTGCATAGTCATATTCGGCGTAAGGAGGATCTGTGCAGAAAAGGAACACTATGAATTGCTCTGGTGTCCGAACACTTACGATCTCGCTAGGGGCTCGGCCCTGTGTGGCCACTCCTCTTCATCGTCGTCGGTGTTGGTGGAGTAGTCCGGAGGAAGGGTCTTCCCCCTCTTGGACCCTTCGGCCTCCCCAGTCGGGGCGGCCTTCCTTTTCTTCTCTCCCCCTGCTAGAGGGGAAGAGGTCTCTTCTTCCTCCTCCTCGTCTTCATGGGAGGAGGGCGCCTTGGATTCGTTGGATGAACCCGACACCTCATGGCGCCGGGCACTCTTTCGAGTTCTCGTGGCCTTCTTCTTGGCCTTCTTCTCCGGCACCACATAGGGTGTCGGAACTAGCAGCTTCACCAAGCGAGCGTCCGCTGGGCCTTCAGGAAAAGGAGCCAGACAGTTGATCTATCCGGACGTCTCCTGCCAATCCTGTCAAGGGTAAGGGAGCTTAGATCCCGCATGGAGTCAAACTATGAAAAACTAATACCCTGTAAAAGGTAAAAATAGCTTACCGCACGAGGGTGACGCTGCGTGCTGAATCCACGATCCTCGGTAGCGGATGCGGGGGCCTCAGCGCCCTTGAAAAGCACCTTCCAGGCATCTTCATACGTCGTGTCGAAGAGCCTGCTCAGAGTTTGGTGCCGCGCCGGGTCAAACTCCCACAGGTTGAAAGCCCGTTGTTGACACGGGAGGATCCGGCGGATGAGCATAACCTGGACTATGTTAACAAGTTTGAGCTTCCTGTCCACCAAGGTTTGGACGCATGTTTGGAGTCGGGTCAGCTCTCCTTTTTTACCCCACGATAGGCCCGTCTCTTTCCAGGAGGAGAGCCGCGTAGGGGGTCCGGATCGGAACTCAGGGGCTACGACCCATTTAGGGTCGCGCGGCTCGGTGATGTAAAACCACCCCGATTGCCACCCCTTTAGGAACTCCACGAAGGAGCCCTCGAGCCACAGGACGTTGGGCATCTTGCCCACCATGGCGCCTTCGCACTCCGCCTGGGTGCCGCGCACCACCTTCGGCTTGACATTGAAAGTCTTGAGCCATAAGCCGAAATGGGGGCGGATGCGGAGGAAGGCCTCACACACGATGATAAACGCCGAGATGTTGAGGACAAAGTTCGAGGCCAGATCATGGAAATCCAGGCCATAGTAGAACATGAGCCCCCGGACAAATGGGTGGAGAGGGAAACCCAGTCCGCGGAGGAAATGGGGGAGGAACACCACCCTCTCATGGGGCCTAGGGGTGGGGATGAGCTACCCCTCTTCGGGAGGCCAGTGCGCAATGTCGTTAGACAAGTATCCGGCCTTCCTCAGTTTTTTGATGTGTCCCTCCGTGACAGAGGAGACCATCCACTTGCCTCCCGCTCCGGACATGGCTGGAGAAGGTTGAGGTGGGGAGTGCGGACTTGGGCGCTGGAGCTCGAGTGCGCGGAAATGGATAGGCAAAGGAGGAAGAAGGCGTGGATGAAAAGGTGGATCCTTATCCCCTTATATGGGCGGACGTGACTACGTGTCCCCACCAGCCTGGTAAAACTCGCTTATCTCCCAAGCGCCGTAATCAATGGCGCGGTTGGGTTACCCATTGTCACATCCCTAGCTTCAGGCATTGCTCTAGGTTAGCTTCATGTGTGCATCATGTCTATATTTTTGAAACTTGAATTGAGGAATATTGGAAGCCTCAAAACCCTAAATAAAAGAGGGGCAAAAACCCTAGAAATCTTATTCATTGCTCCAAAAGGCTCTTCTTAAATGTTTGATAATTTTGGTAAGGGTTCTGGTCCCAACCAAAATATTGAACATTTTTAAGGATTTATTTTTGGGACTTTGAATTTAAATCATAGCTATTTGAATTGGACTTATATCTACTGTTAAATAAATATAGGTCCAATAATTCTGAAATATTTTTGTGGAGCATTGTTTTAATTCTTTTAGCTCCTAAAAATATTGTCAGAAGCAAAATAAATTGAATTGGTTTCAAAACCAAATTCAAAACAAACCTGCAAAATAGAAAACAGAGTTAAAACAAAACAGAGAGAAAAAAATAATAATAAAAAGAGTAAAGCCTACCTGGCCTCACCCGCGCAGCCCACCAGCCGGCCCAGTTCCCCCCCCTGGCCGGCCCAGCCCGCCAGCGCCTCCCTGTCGTCTTCCTCCTCGGGACAGTAGGACAGAGGCGCGTGGCCGGAGCGCGCGCGCACGTTCCCGAGCCACCTCCTGCTTGCCGCCCCGCCCCGGATCGGCTAAGGATGCCACGCACCCCCTCAGGCCTCTCCCAACTCCCTCCCGTGCTCATCCCCTTCTCCTGCTCTCCCTCTCGCTCCGCACCTCGGACCCGAGCGGAGCCGCCACCACCGACGCCGATTGCCGCAGCCACCATGCTCCCCACGCCTCACCGACGCCCCAGGGAGCTCCGCCTCGACCCCCTCCTTCCTCCCCACCGACCCACGGCCCTCCGGAAGCCCTGCAACGCCGTCACCATCGCCGTTCCGTCGCCGGCCACCGAAGCTCCCCTCCGTCGATTCGCCGGACCCCGTGCCTCCCCTGCCTCGCCAGCAGCACCAGAAGAACCGCGGTGAGCCCTCGACCCGATTCCCCCTCTCCCCGTGCCCCACCTCCCTCTCTAGCTAGCCCCACCACTTTGCCCGAGAATCTCTCGCCGCCGGCCATGGCGTGGCCGTGGCCACAGCCACCCCAGCTCGTATCCGAGCCCACTGACGTGCTCACCATGATCTCAGGAGTCCGTAGCACGCCCCAGCTCCTCCTGCCGTGCTCCCTAACCCCGAACCCGAGATTGCCCGAACTCCGGCAGCCGCAAAGGGGCTCGCCGCCGGCAGCTCCGGCCACCCCAGCTGCTGTCACTTGCCTCTTTAGATGCGCCTTTCTCCCAGGAACCCGTAGGAGCAAACCGCACGTCAAATGGTGCTCCGTAGCGAGCGCATGGTGCACCTCCGCTGTCGGCCGTGGTCGTCGCCGGCGACACTCCGGCGACTGCCGACGTGGCACGCCTAATTAGCACTAATGACCTTGTTAAACTAACCCCGTGACACTGACAGTGGGCCCCGTAGCGGGTCAAAGCCCGGGTCAACGCGGGATTAGCCTCTGAGTCACTGACGTGTGGACCCCACACGTCAGGTTTGACCTGGACCACCTGTTGACCTGCTGAGGTCAGCATGAGGTCATGCTGACGCCATAATTCATTTTCTGGAATTATTTTTAATTCTAAATATTTAGGAAATTCCAGAAAATTGTAAAAACTTCTAAAAATCATAGAAATTCAACCGTAACTCCAAATTAAATAATTTATATGTGAAAAATTATCAGAAAAATTCAAGGAATCCATCTGTACCATTTTCATGCATGCTAGAACAACTTATAGCTGCTGTTTAGCACAAATCAAATAAAGGGCATTTAAATAACCATATATGGAGTTTGAATTTGAATCTTGTATTCAAACCAACTTCATTTAATCTGTTGCTAGTTGCATTAGCCCAAAACACATTCATATTGCCATGTCATGAGCATGCATCATATTGTGCATTGCATTGATTGTATTTCTTCTTTGTTGCCGGTATCTGTTCCCTCCCAGTAGAGGATGTTCCGACGTTGTGATCGTTGACACTGATGAAGACTCAATGTTATCTTCAGAAGTGCCAGGCAAGCAAAACCCCCTTGTTCATTCCGATTCAATCCTACTCTCTCGCTCCTGCTCTCTTTTACTGCATTAGGACAACACCGATTCATCTGTTACTTGCTGCGGTAGCTGAACCCCTTTGTCCTTTGCATGACCTGTCATTGCCACAGTAAATAGATGAAACCCACTAGCATGAGTAGGAGTTGTTTGAGCCCTGATGTGCCTACTCATTCATGTTTGTTTGTCATGCCTGCTATTGCTTAGAGTTGAGTCAGGTCTGATTCATCGGGGATGAATCAGAGGCGTGTGAACCTGTCCTACTGTGTGTGAGCTAAGTGTGTGAACACGATTTGGTAAAGGTAGCGGTGAGAGGCCATGTAGGAGTACATGGTGGGTTGTCTCATTGCAGCCGTCCTCAGGAACTGAGTTCTGTGTTTGTGATCCATGATCAGTTACTACCACACATTGGGCTCCGGGCGCTCCAAGCTCTCTCGACTTATTAATCAACTTGATCTCTGTCCAGGAGTCGCAACTAGTTTCTGGTGTTTGTAGGTAGTGTTAGTAGTCTACCAAGTGGCACCCGGTACAGGTGGGCTTGGGACAGACTAGGCACCGTGGCACGGTGTACCAAGTGGCACCCGGTTGGTGGGCTTGGGAACCCTGCACACATCGTTTGGGGCCGTAAGCGACACCCCGGCCGGATCTCCTTGCGGATGGAACCTGAATAGGCGATAAACCTGGACTAGAGACTTGTTCGGTTAGTCAGGTCGTGGCCGACTCCCTCGCCCGGCTTCCGCTTGAAGGTTGCCGAGGTACATGACGTGTACAGGGCGGTAAGTGGCGAAAGCGTGTGTGAAGAAGTACACCCCTGCAGGGTTAACATCATCTATTCGAATAGCCGGATTCCTCGGATATGGAAACTTGGACCCCATTGCATAGTTCATAGACAAGTGAAAGTGGATACTCTAAAATACGCAAGATAAGCGTGAGTGCTATGGATGGCGTTCTCGTAGGGAGACGGGAGCGGATCCATAGTGGTGTATTGATATGGTGAATATGTGGACTCGTGTGCGCCACCTCAAAAGAGTTACTTGCAGTCGTAGTTCAGGATAGCCACCGAGTCAAAGCTGGCTTGCTGCAGTCAAACTCCACCATCCCCTTTGTTGATAAAGATGCATATGTAGATAGATCTGATGTAAGTCTTGCTGGGTACATTTGTACTCACGTTTGCCTATTTTATGTTTTTGCAGAGAGACTTCAGTCTCACTAGTAGTTCCGCTTGGGCTTCGACGTTTAGCTTGATACCTCAGCTACGATCTTGTGCCCTCGGCAGGATCTGATAGATAGTCAGGCATTTCAGCCTTTTTCATTTATAGACGTCTGTACTCAGACATGATAGCTTCCGCTTGTGCTTTGACTTGTATGCTCTGATTGTTGGGTCGTGAGACCCATGTTTGTAATATCTCGCTCCTCGGAGCCTAATGAATAAAGTACTTGTGTCGTAGAGTCATGTTGTGATGCTTCGTTGTATTTGCACATATCGAGCATATTGTGTGTATGATTGAAATGCTTGGTATGTGTGGGATCTGACTATCTAGTTGTTTATCTTTAGTAGCCTCTCTTACCGGGAAATGTCTCCTAGTGTTACCGCTGAGCCATGGTAGCTTGCTACTGCTCTGGAACACTTAGGCTGGCCGGCATGTGTCCTTCTTCGTTCCTGTGTCTGTCCCTTCGGGGAAATGTCACGCTTTGAGTACCGGAGTCCTGCTAGCCCAGTGCTACAGCCTGGATTCACTCGCTGATGACCGACACGTTCGATGCTGGGTCATGGATGCCTGTCCCTGTAAGTCTGTGCCGCTTTGGGTTTACGACTAGCCATGTCAGCCCGGGCTCCTTATCATATGGATGCTAGCGACACTGTCATATACGTGTGCCAAAAGGCGCAAACGGTCCCGGGCAAAGGTAAGGCGACACCCGTGGGAATACCGTGCGTGAGGCCGCAAAGTGATATGAGGTGTTACATGCTAGATCGATGTGGCATTGAGTCGGGGTCCTGACAGCGTTGGTATCAGAGCTTGACTGCCTGTAGGATTACCAAGCCAAACTGGTCGAAGTTGAGTTTAGAAATTCTTTAGTTATATAAGGGAATTGATTGTGGGATGGAACGTAAGGCTCTTTTTACTCCTTATACCTCATGCCTTCTGATCTGAGTCATCTTATCTTTCCTGCGGGGATTAAGAACTAGGCTATCTCTTCTTTCTATTAGGATCACGTGTTACTAATCAGTAGACTTATAAGATTGTTGGATTTAAGTCTCAGTTCAGTTCCTACTACTTCCGTATGTTAATTGTTGATCTCGGAACCTTGATATTGTGCTTCTGAGTGGTTATGCCACCGTTTTTGTGATTGTCTCAAATCTTTTTGAGCAATTATAGCCGTTATGCTGTCCGAGTCATCCCAGGTTTCTAAATAGTCCGATGCATTTGCAAATCCCTTCCTTCTGTTTCCGATGTTCCCATGGGCCAGATTAACCACACTAATCGGTGTGTTGAGGTAATTATTGCCTCGACATATATGTTGGAATTATTATTATGACCCTAAGTGCTTAGGGGATCATCTAGTGGTCTAGCCATGATTTGTGTCCTAGTGTGAAGATTCTGGCCTTTATTCTCGGAAGCATCCCGTGATGTTACTTAGTAGTAGGTATTCTACTCCTGGGTTCTGAACCCGAGATTCACTCTACCTACTTCATGTTGATAGTAATTGCTAGTGCCTTTAGGATATTAGTAACCTTTGCGATAGTCCTTGAAGTCCGTGGTATCTTCTTCTTCCAAATACCATGAACTACTTATGGCAGATGTTTATTGGATCAAAAAAAAATCACAATTAGAGTACTCTTGAGGAGTTCTCCATTCATAAATCGTGACTCTGCCAGTTCTACCTTTCTGCATGGGTTATCCAGAAGAAATATGTTGAACTTGGTTCGACATACTAATCTATGCATCCACAACTTAGAAAATTATATGATCCTTTGAGTTGATCTCTTTAGTTGCATTCTGACCCTCGTCTATCAATTGATAGTCAAGAGTATGCGTGCGTTCGTTTATCGATGCCTAATACTCTTGTGGTCCGTCAAGCCATTCTATCGCAGAATGACTAGGAGAAACAAACTCCAGTACCTCTTCCATATCCAGGATTGGGTCAAAGAAGTTGTGCTCCGCAGATCAAATTGCTAATCCAGCCTTTGATCCTGTTCTACCCTGAAGTATTACCATCTTTATATCGGGATTGTTATAGGAATTGCACACCATCCTATGAACTCTTTGTACAGTGATACTTCTTGCCATCATTGTTCATTCCTCGGTTCCGTGTTGTTGCAGCCGGAGTGCCGACAAGTGAATCATGATGTGTGAACTCAATACTCCTAGCAACCCCATTGCTTGGTAGTTAATGGACAATAATCTTATTCTTAGTATGTTGGTTATTGAATCACCATTCTAAGATTGATCGTGCTACCTAGTCCTTATTTCCTGGTGCACTCTTTGATTGATGAGTTAGGATTTTGTCAAGTCCTCGCTCATTTGATCATATCATCTTGCCCTGAAAAGCAAGATTGTTCTCGAGCTTAGTAACATATCGGTGGTTCGTGATTTCCGAAGATCTTCTCGGAAGTATTACCGGGTTGTCACCCGACCGCTATGTTGAGTTCGTGATCAAGTTGGTTTCTTGTGAACCACCTTCTCTCCAAGAATCGGTGTTAGATATCCCTGAGCTAGTTGGTTAAGCTAGACAACAACTTGGAGAGTTGGAAGATAAAAGCTTGTCTGACTTAGTTCGTTCCAAAGGGATATTCTTGTGTAGTGTGTGTTGAAGAAAGATGATATCTTCATCGATTGGTCCCTGTGATCAGTTGCTGGATCTATTGTCTTATCAATCCTTTGATTTGAGTGTGGGCTATCATCCAATCAGACCAGAACCAACGATATTCGTAATGTTGTCTTACTCGTGGTTGATCCCTCGAGCATACACCATTATATCTTTTGGGTCTGACCAATGCTATCACTTGTTCACTTAACTATGGAATTCCTTTTAAAAGGAAACCCAGATGAATTGTTGTTGTGCCCATTGACAACATCCTTGTCTTCTCCATAATTTTGCTGAACATTAAGCTAGTGTTGGAAACTTTTGAAAGCATTTGTTCATGCTAGCTCATGAAGCATATGTTTGGATGAAGGTAGTGACTTCCTTTAATTCATGTGCATCTGATGCAAGTTGCCGCCGTGGATTCGAGAAAGTCAATGTTGCTTTCTTTGGAATCATTCCAAATCAGTCATGCACACGTGCGAAGAATGCTGTGGTTTGAAGACTTGCAACCTTCAATCTATATGTATCCCTAGCACACCAAGCCACTGATTGATTTGTTCAAGGAGAAGGAGTTCCTTCATAAGAGCTAATCCGGACTTATGAAAGAACTTCGATATCCTCGCTGATGGTTCCCAACCTGAACTCGGTAGTGTTTTATTATAAGACTACTTTGTGGTCATGCTTGTCTTGGACAACGTGTTCACATGTTTGTAGCAGAACTAGCTCATGTTTTGGAGCTTGCTATCGTAGTTCATCTTCCGAGAATCTCGCAACGTCATCTCGTCGATTTGTGTTGCAAACTTTCATTTTTCTTCCTAGACTCGATGAGTCTGGAATATCCTGACACCAACCAGATCTGAATCTCAGGCAGATATGATGGTTTGGAACATTTCCCAAGAACTATAATATTGGTCTCGCGATAACCGATAAAGTGGATGTCATGGCCAACACACCCAGCCGGAAGACCTGTTATTATAATATCTTGATTGATGAAGTTGGCCACCTTCCCATAAGGACTTCGTAGGATTTACTCTCTAGTTGTGCCTTATGATTTGTTGTGTTCCCGAAGTCCGACCTTTACTTGATGTTCTAGTTATCAAACCGTATCTATGAATGGGATACACTAGCACATCAAGGAGAACATTAGAAGCGGAGTGCTAAATGTCTCTCGGTCGATCATCCAGATTTTGTTCCTTGGCTTCGCTAAGGTGTAATCTGAGAAGGTGTTATCTTCCTTTGCATCTGCATCATCCATCATCATTCATCGTGGTAGCAAGTTGTGTTGCCAGGATCCTTGACACGGATGTTGGTAAAACCTTGATGAATATGGAAATGCTCAAGTTCTTGAAAGCACGTACAAGCGCTACGTGTTACCATCGGCTCTAACTAGGATTCCTCTCAGTTTCCTCGGCAATGTTATGACCTTTTCAACCAGTGAATTCATTCTCTATTGTTGGGTTCTTCCCCAGTTACCAGAATCGTTCCCAGCATTTGCATTTTGTTCCCAGCTTGCACCACCAATGTCCCTTCCATTTCCGGTGATAAGTAAATTCATCCATTGCGTTGTCTTCAACAAGGTAATCCACATCATCCAAGTCCGAGTATGCCATTCTACTGACCCCCTCCAAACGATCGCTCGAGAATTGCCTTAGGCTGGTTTAAAGAGTTTCAATGATCTTTGAGTCAAAAGTAATTCTTTTTGCCACTTAAGGGGATATCTCTATGAGTCACCTTCCCTAAGGTGTATCGTTATGGTATCATGGCAACTCAACTCCTCGCTACGTTGACAATCGTTTGCCACCTTCTTAGGTGTGGAATTGTTGTCCACCTAGTGAACCTTCGTCATCCGTTTCTTTCCACCTCTCTTGATGTGTATCTCGTGTCTCAACCCGAGAGATGGTCCTATGTCTCATTCCGTGAGTTGTTCGATCTTCAAGAAGATCGACCCTTCTAGAGTCTCCTTCTTCCCTCCATGTCATGTTGGCAGGATTTCTCAAAACAAGACATCAAGACAATGATGGTGAATGAATCAACGTTCAACTAAAGTGCACCCTAGATCGTGAAGATTGTACTAGTTTGCGTTTCCCCTTCATCCTACCCTACGCCTGAATCTCGAGACGAGATTCTTGTTTAGTGGGGGTGAGTTGTCACATCCCTAGCTTCAGGCATTGCTCTAGGTTAGCTTCATGTGTGCATCATGTCTATATTTTTGAAACTTGAATTGAGGAATATTGGAAGCCTCAAAACCCTAAATAAAAGAGGGGCAAAAACCCTAGAAATCTTATTCATTGCTCCAAAAGGCTCTTCTTAAATGTTTGATAATTTTGGTAAGGGTTCTGGTCCCAACCAAAATATTGAACATTTTTAAGGATTTATTTTTGGGACTTTGAATTTAAATCATAGCTATTTGAATTGGACTTATATCTACTGTTAAATAAATATAGGTCCAATAATTCTGAAATATTTTTGTGGAGCATTGTTTTAATTCTTTTAGCTCCTAAAAATATTGTCAGAAGCAAAATAAATTGAATTGGTTTCAAAACCAAATTAAAAAACAAACCTGCAAAATAGAAAACAGAGTTAAAACAAAACAGAGAGAAAAAAATAATAATAAAAAGAGTAAAGCCTACCTGGCCTCACCCGCGCAGCC